>NC_092112.1:20536256-20743336 GCF_045679555.1 Salvelinus alpinus
AGGTATTGTGTGTAGATCCATTTTGAATTCAGGCTGTAACAACAAAATGTGGAATAAGTCAAGGGGTGTGAATACTTTCTGAAGGCACTGTATATAAATCATTGGTTGTGACCAGTGGAAAAGTACATCTCCTGTGCAGCCCAGTGCTCAGTTAGTGCTGTGACCAGCAGTGTACAGAGTATGTATTACAGACTGCAGACCTGACACCTACCCATACTGGTCAGCCTGCTGCATCATGGGGTGGCTCTGAGCACTGCTGACCTGGGTGTGGTGGGGGGGACGGAGGGAAGGAGAGTGATGGGGTTGAGGATGGGGGTGGGGGGAGGGAGAATGATGAGGAGAGAGGCGAGGGCACGCCCCAGGACAACTCAGGCCGGGGTAGGCAGGGGAGCGCACGTAGGGAGGCCTGACGTGAGGGAGGAGAGAGAAACCCTTTGGTTTCCAAACTCACACAGACACATGAGGACAAACTAACTGCGTTTACTACACACCTCATAACCTTAGAGTGTGGATGATGACTGAATGAGGATATGTGGGGTGTGGAGTAGTGAATGTGAAGAACTTATACACAAGAATGACCCGTGGTGTTAAATCCCAAAATGGCACCCATTCCCTACACTCTAGCGCACTCCTTTTGACCAGAGCCCTATGGAATTCCCAATGGGCCCTGGTCAAAAAGTAGTGCACTATATCGGGGTAGGGTACCATTTAGGATGAGTACTGTATCGCTTCTGTGGCCCCTGTCCTGACTCACCTGCCCTGTGCAGAAGGGTTGGGACCAGCGTTGGGCCCCTGCATGGCGTTGGTTCCAGGGCACAGACCTGCCTCCTGGTTAACACTGGGCAGGGGCGGTCTCATGCCCTGGCCCTGTCCGGCAGGCTGCGGCATGCTGGGAGAGGTGGGGGCCATGGTGTTGGTATTGGCACCGAGGTAGGGTCGCCCACTGGCCCCCGGACCCAGGCCTCGCCCGGCAGGCATGGAGCCACAGGGCTGCCCAGGTCCCTGGCCGTGCATGGGGCTACTGGCGTTCATGCCCAGGCTGTTGCTCATGCCAGGGCCGGGGCCGCTGTAGTTGGCACTGGGGGTCCCGCCGTAGTTAGGGGGCCTGGGGTAGTTACCTGGAGAGACAGAGAATAGAGTAAGTCATCAACATTAAGACTGAGGATCATCAGGTTGGCCATGTTATGTTCATCAGAACGTAAGAACATTGGAATTGGCTTGATTCACAGATACTTCATTCACCTATCCATGTTATTTCTTTCAAAAGGACAGGCCCTGCTCAAAAGAAGTGCACTACATAGGGAATATGGTTCTATTTGGGACACACAGCTTGTGTGATTTGAACAGAGCATTGCCTCATGTTCTTCTGTTTCAGATTCTGTACTCCAGCCAGACCAATCTTTCATAGGGTATTTCACAAGAGAGAGAAAAAGCACACACACACACATACTTTTGATGTAATGTGAGACTTCCAAAAATACATTAACTCGGCCGTGGCGTTTCAGGGAGAGCTGCTATTTTGGCTCTTCCTGGAGTTATTCTGGTTCCATCCCTATAACGAGCTTTGCTCACAGGCAAAGGAGAGGAGAAGGGGATGAGGTTCTGGGACTCTGCCAATTATATGGAAATTCACTGGCAGCATCAGCTTCTCTGTAGTCATGTTAATCCTAGAATTTCCCTGGGGGAACACAGGGCTGTGACATGGATCAGACAAGGTCATCCTCCCCGAGTGGCCACAGAAACAGTTTGCTTCCCAAACAGCACCCTATTCCCTATTTGGTGCACTATTTTGACCAGGGCCCAATAGACACACATTTGGGATGCAGAACCAGTCCTGTCTGTTCACACTGATCAACTGTACTGCTCTGTGCTGGTGCTTATAGTTAGTAGTGAAAGGGGCTTCTATTTTAGTCTTTCTGTAGGAGTGAGACGTTTGCATTGAGTTATGTGAATTAGTGGTGTAATGCGGTGTGCTGTCAACCAGTTGGTTGGATGAAAGTGTGCAGCATTCATCAATCTACTCTGTGAAAACCGACCCATGGACGTCGTGCGCGCTCATCTGGAACGGGGCTCACACAAATTAGGTCATTACGGTAATCCATCTCGTGTGTTGTAGCATGCCTTGATGAATGCGTGACCAATGTGTGTGTGTTTTCATAGCTCGGGTCTCTGCCCCCACCCGCTCTCCCTGCTCCAGATCCCTGATTAATAGTCCCTGCTGTGTGTACCTGGTGTCTGGCTCTGGACACCACACTACAAAGACTTGGGTTCAAATACTAGGTGGGCGGGGTTTGGAGTTTTGGGAAACTTCTATTGGTTCCATTGCGACACGCATTGGAGGGAAATGATTTCAAATAGTACTTACAACCAGGTGTGCTGGATAGCACAACCAGCCACATAGAAAGAGATGGAACAAGTCTCCTCCTCTACCCCAGACAGGTGTGTGAGAGAGAAAGAGATGGAACAAGTCTCCTCCTCTACCCCAGACAGGTGTGTGTGAGAGAGAGAAAGAGATGGAACAAGTCTCCTCCTCTACCCCAGACAGGTGTGTGAGAGAGAAAGAGATGGAACAAGTCTCCTCCTCTACCCCAGACAGGTGTGTGTGTGAGAGAGAAAGAGATGGAACAAGTCTCCTCCTCTACCCCAGACAGGTGTGTGAGAGAGAAAGAGATGGAACAAGTCTCCTCCTCTACCCCAGACAGGTGTGTGAGAGAGAAAGAGATGGAACAAGTCTCCTCCTCTACCCCAGACAGGTGTGTGTGTGAGAGAGAAAGAGATGGAACAAGTCTCCTCCTCTACCCCAGACAGGTGTGTGAGAGAGAGAAAGAGATGGAACAAGTCTCCTCCTCTACCCCAGACAGTGTGTGTGAGAGAGAAAGAGATGGAACAAGTCTCCTCCTCTACCCCAGACAGGTGTGTGTGAGAGAGAGAAAGAGATGGAACAAGTCTCCTCCTCTACCCCAGACAGGTGTGTGAGAGAGAAAGAGATGGAACAAGTCTCCTCCTCTACCCCAGACAGGTGTGTGTGTGAGAGAGAAAGAGATGGAACAAGTCTCCTCCTCTACCCCAGACAGGTGTGTGAGAGAGAAAGAGATGGAACAAGTCTCCTCCTCTACCCCAGACAGGTGTGTGTGTGAGAGAGAAAGAGATGGAACAAGTCTCCTCCTCTACCCCAGACAGGTGTGTGAGAGAGAGAAAGAGATGGAACAAGTCTCCTCCTCTACCCCAGACAGGTGTGTGTGTGAGAGAGAAAGAGATGGAACAAGTCTCCTCCTCTACCCCAGACAGGTGTGTGAGAGAGAGAAAGAGATGGAACAAGTCTCCTCCTCTACCCCAGACAGGTGTGTGAGAGAGAGAAAGAGATGGAACAAGTCTCCTCCTCTACCCCAGACAGGTGTGTGAGAGAGAGAAAGAGATGGAACAAGTCTCCTCCTCTACCCCAGACAGGTGTGTGAGAGAGAGAAAGAGATGGAACAAGTCTCCTCCTCTACCCCAGACAGGTGTGTGTGTGAGAGAGAAAGAGATGGAACAAGTCTCCTCCTCTACCCCAGACAGGTGTGTGTGTGAGAGAGAAAGAGATGGAACAAGTCTCCTCCTCTACCCCAGACAGGTGTGTGTGTGAGAGAGAAAGAGATGGAACAAGTCTCCTCCTCTACCCCAGACAGGTGTGTGTGTGAGAGAGAAAGAGATGGAACAAGTCTCCTCCTCTACCCCAGACAGGTGTGTGTGTGAGAGAGAAAGAGATGGAACAAGTCTCCTCCTCTACCCCAGACAGGTGTGTGTGTGAGAGAGAAAGAGATGGAACAAGTCTCCTCCTCTACCCCAGACAGGTGTGTGTGAGAGAGAAAGAGATGGAACAAGTCTCCTCCTCTACCCCAGACAGGTGTGTGTGAGAGAGAGAAAGAGATGGAACAAGTCTCCTCCTCTACCCCAGACAGGTGTGTGTGAGAGAGAGAAAGAGATGGAACAAGTCTCCTCCTCTACCCCAGACAGGTGTGTGAGAGAGAGAAAGAGATGGAACAAGTCTCCTCCTCTACCCCAGACAGGTGTGTGAGAGAGAGAAAGAGATGGAACAAGTCTCCTCCTCTACCCCAGACAGGTGTGTGTGAGAGAGAAAGAGATGGAACAAGTCTCCTCCTCTACCCCAGACAGGTGTGTGAGAGAGAGAAAGAGATGGAACAAGTCTCCTCTACCCCAGACAGGTGTGTGAGAGAGAGAAAGAGATGGAACAAGTCTCCTCCTCTACCCCAGACAGGTGTGTGAGAGAGAGAAAGAGAGAGATGCAAAGTAGGCTACAGTATATGCAAAGCATTGAACACCTGGGAGGTTGATTGGAGATTTACTAAACTGTGGAAAAAACCCTGCTCTCTCCAACCCTGTAGAAATGTATGTTGGGCCATAGAATATAGTCATAGAATTGCCACCATTCCACTAGCCTCCTGCTACAGGGGAGAGAGAGTTCTGATGTGGAAAGGCCAATGTGAATTAACAGGCTGTATGGGCACCAGCATCATCATCATCATCTACTAGCATGGAGGATGTGTTACCTTGGAGGAATATTATCATCATCATCAGCCACTAGCATGGAGGATGTGTTACCTTGGAGGAATATTATCATCATCAGCCACGAGCATGGAGGATGTGTTACCTTGGAGGAATATTATCATCATCATCATCCACTAGCATGGAGGATGTGTTACCTTGGAGGAATATTATCATCATCATCATCCACTAGCATGGAGGATGTGTTACCTTGGAGGAATATTATCATCATCAGCCACGAGCATGGAGGATGTGTTACCTTGGAGGAATATTATCATCATCATCATCCACTAGCATGGAGGATGTGTTACCTTGGAGGAATATTATCATCATCATCCACTAGCATGGAGGATATGTTACCTTGGAGGAATATTATCATCATCATCAGCCACTAGCATGGAGGATGTGTTACCTTGGAGGAATATTATCATCATCAGCCACGAGCATGGAGGATGTGTTACCTTGGAGGAATATTATCATCATCATCATCCACTAGCATGGAGGATGTGTTACCTTGGAGGAATATTATCATCATCAGCCACGAGCATGGAGGATGTGTTACCTTGGAGGAATATTATCATCATCATCATCCACTAGCATGGAGGATGTGTTACCTTGGAGGAATATTATCATCATCATCCACTAGCATGGAGGATATGTTACCTTGGAGGAATATTATCATCATCATCCACGAGCATGGAGGATGTGTTACCTTGGAGGAATATTATCATCATCATCATCCACTAGCATGGAGGATATGTTACCTTGGAGGAATATTATCATCATCAGCCACGAGCATGGAGGATATGTTACCTTGGAGGAATATTATCATCATCATCATCCACTAGCATGGAGGATATGTTACCTTGGAGGAATATTATCATCATCAGCCACGAGCATGGAGGATGTGTTACCTTGGAAGAATATTATCATCATCATCAGCCACGAGCATGGAGGATGTGTTACCTTGGAGGAATATTATCATCATCAGCCACGAGCATGGAGGATATGTTACCTTGGAGGAATATTATCATCATCATCAGCCACGAGCATGGAGGATGTGTTACCTTGGAGGAATATTATCATCATCATCAGCCACGAGCATGGAGGATATGTTACCTTGGAGGAATATTATCATCATCATCAGCCACTAGCATGGAGGATATGTTACCTTGGAGGAATATTATCATCATCATCCACGAGCATGGAGGATATGTTACCTTGGAGGAATATTATCATCATCATCAGCCACGAGCATGGAGGATATGTTACCTTGGAGGAATATTATCATCATCATCCACTAGCATGGAGGATGTGTTACCTTGGAGGAATATTATCATCATCATCCACGAGCATGGAGGATATGTTACCTTGGAGGAATATTATCATCATCATCATCCACTAGCATGGAGGATATGTTACCTTGGAGGAATATTATCATCATCATCCACTAGCATGGAGGATGTGTTACCTTGGAGGAATATTATCATCATCATCAGCCACTAGCATGGAGGATATGTTACCTTGGAGGAATATTATCATCATCATCCACGAGCATGGAGGATATGTTACCTTGGAGGAATATTATCATCATCATCATCCACTAGCATGGAGGATATGTTACCTTGAAGGAATATTATCATCATCATCCACGAGCATGGAGGATATGTTACCTTGGAGGAATATTATCATCATCATCATCCACTAGCATGGAGGATGTGTTACCTTGGAGGAATATTATCATCATCAGCCACGAGCATGGAGGATATGTTACCTTGGAGGAATATTATCATCATCATCCACTAGCATGGAGGATGTGTTACCTTGGAGGAATATTATCATCATCATCCACTAGCATGGAGGATATGTTACCTTGGAGGAATATTATCATCATCATCCACTAGCATGGAGGATATGTTACCTTGGAGGAATATTATCATCATCATCCACTAGCATGGAGGATATGTTACCTTGGAGGAATATTATCATCATCATCCACTAGCATGGAGGATATGTTACCTTGGAGGAATATTATCATCATCATCCACTAGCATGGAGGATATGTTACCTTGGAGGAATATTATCATCATCAGCCACGAGCATGGAGGATATGTTACCTTGGAGGAATATTATCATCATCATCCACGAGCATGGAGGATGTGTTACCTTGGAGGAATATTATCATCATCATCATCCACTAGCATGGAGGATATGTTACCTTGGAGGAATATTATCATCATCAGCCACGAGCATGGAGGATGTGTTACCTTGGAGGAATATTATCATCATCATCCACGAGCATGGAGGATGTGTTACCTTGGAGGAATATTATCATCGGCATGGAGGATGTGTTACCTTGGAGGAATATTAGGAGTAGGGTGAAGTTGCCATGGAAAAGGTCTCCCAGGTATGGGGGTGAGGCTACCAAAAACTGGAACTCATGAGGGGCTGCAGTGGCTCGTGGGTCTGCGTACCGTATACTTTTTGCTGACATGGGTTAATGGTTACCTAATGGTTAAGGTTAGGTTTGGGGAGGGGAAGCTGACCCTAGATCTGTACTTAGGGAAAACGTCACCCCGGAGTGGAATATTACCTTGGGGGCCGTACTGGCCGGTCTGGGGTCCATACGAGGGGCCGGGGCCCCCCTGCAGCTGGTGGTAGGAGCTCTGGGGGAGCATGGTGCCCCCGGGGGACGAGTGAGGGGACATGGCGGGTCCCTGACCCGACTGCTGGGGGACTGTGGTGTTCCGCTGCATGGCAGGTGGGAACCCTGGAAAGAACAAAAGAATGAGAGCGAAAGGAGAGAGAGAGACCTGTTAAAATAATTCTAATTGAAAGCAGAACTACAGGAAGGTTAGGACTGAGGTAACCTAGCTACTCTTAAAAGGAGACATTTTCCTCTCAGACTCCATTATATTTGAACCCAATTGTCAATGTAGCAATTGAGTTCAATTGAAGTGTACTCGCTTGAGTTGAATGGTAACACTTACCTTTGCCTTTTGAAAAGCACTACCAAATGCTACAGCAAACGTCCAAATCGACATTTAAACTGATCTGAACGGGTGCCAAATAGAACAATAGCTAATACATCTGCCCGCCCGCCATGGAACAGGTCTCCCATCTGTTTGAAATGTGATCTTTTCATCTCACTTGATCAAAACCTCATTCTAAGGGCAGAGGAGTGATACAACCACTTGAATACACAAACTCACTACTTCTCAAAGGGATAGCTCACCCAAATGACATACTGGTTTACTTACCATGTAATCAGTCAATAGACACAGTAAGAAAGAAATTCAGTTGGGTGAACTATCCCTTTAAATATGAATGAGTACATGATGCATGTAATGCTAAGGCATTAATGTATGAAAGCGTGTACAGGTCAATGGAATGCAGACTATGGGGGATAGAAGGACGCCGGATTGGAACACATTCAACAAATCTGATCTAACCAAGTGGATATTGGTGAACTCCGTCATGATTGACGCATTTTAACCGGCCCACAATGTGGTTACTAATGTCCCATTTGGCTGTTTTCACTGCATAACATTTAGAAGTTGTCCCTTTTCAGGTTTAAAAGTGACTGTTAAATGCCAACTTCAGAGCGTATAAACTGGCAGCATAGCTCGCATACAGAAACGGGTGGTGTAGTCAGTTGTTTTTAACTGTAACGCAGTTGATTGGTGACGATGACATGGACATGTGTTGGGATTGACATCCACACTTCAATTTTTACCTCAAGAATAATCTGAAATACACTAAAACGTAGGCACATTTAACTGGGGGTGCAACGAAGAGATCTTTCCCTCATGCGTTTCCATGGCATTTCCATTGTTTTGGTCGAGTTCCATTGACCTATTTTACACATCTATTCTTATTTTAAGTATTTCTGTCCTTGTGATGTACATGTCTATTCATGTTCTGTATTATGACATGTTTCATGTGGACCCCAGGAAGAGTAGCTGCTGCTTTAACAGTAGCTAATGGGGATCCTAATAAAATATTCTTCATACAGTCCTGATAAGGCCAATAGGAAAAGCTGATGACTTCCCCCTTCCCCGTGGGTCAGCAGCTGGTACAGCACTCACATGCTCCATTTCAATAGACTCCGCTCCCCAAGCTTGGGCCACGGAGTGACTAATCGTTTGTATTAATGCCACCACTGTTACAATGATCCCCTTTAGACAGTGAGAAAAAGGTTCTGCCTAGCTGGCAGCTGAGGTGTTATTTTGACTATTACTTGCTAGGCCTTTTCCCAGTGCTGGGCTGGCTGGCTGGGCTGAGGGTGGGCCATAGAAAACAGCCTGATTGACATGTCTGACTGCTCGGTCACTGACAACCATATTGGCAGCCGCTGAGAGGCACAGCCATGGTTACTCTATAAAGGCAGAGCCTATGTGCTACATTGCACCATATTCCCTACATAGTGCACTACTTTTGACCAGAGCCCTATAGGTGGGAAACATGCTGAAGTTCTGGCCCGGTGCTGACAGCAGCCCAGAGGTATAGAGGGAGTGGAATCTATGGCTAATCTGTTGTACTAATGATCCTATGGAAAACCCAGCAGGAGAAATGGACTCAGAGGTTCACTGCTATACATCATTAGAGAGGGACTACGGCTTATGGTGTCCAATTAGATGACTTCCATCCTGGTGTCAGACTGTGTACACCAGAGGGGACCTTCTGTAGCAAACCACTGTTGAAACGAACATGGATTTGACCACAGAATCGGCCGTGGATTTACGAGTTGGTTGCTGATTACTCTGACTTCATGTTAAATCACCCGGAAGAGGGGGGTTGTGGGTCACAGGTGGTGTAATGTGCAGGAGAATCTCACCTCTCTCCTGAGACATGGGGGACTGGCTCAGGGTGGAATGGGAACCCACATCAGACATGTTCCCAGGGGTCTGTGGGGCCATCTGGGTGCCTGGGAGGAGAGAGGGGCAAGCGTCAGTGGGACACACACACACACGTCCCCAGCTCCTTCGTGTCAGTGTGATGGCCTGAAGAGCAGCAGTGTGTCCAGGTAAAGGAACCCCTCCCTAATGAGCCCTACAGTGTGTGTGTGTAGCTGTTTCCCTGGCGATGGCATGCAGAGATCACACGTCAACTGGTACCTCAGTGTGGGGGCTAATGACTGACAGCTCTCCCAGTAGGGGTGAGAGCGTGTGTGGGTGTCAACGGCTAAATGGTCTCCCATCGACCTAGTTATCACCCAGAGCAGCGAGAGAGAAGGGGAATGAACTAACTTTGGCTGCAAATAACAACAAAACTCCCCCAACTAGTCCAGCCCTGGAGTCAACAAGGCCAACAACACGCTGCACTGTGGGAGAGTAATTGTGTTAAAGTGACTCCGAACTGCTAACATAGTTTAGAAACTATTTTAATGACCGAGGTCTTTGTTTTGGAGCTGGAGGATAAACCAGCTAGAGAACCTCCCCTGACTGCCCCAGCTGCCTGTACAGATATAAGAACAGACGTCTCTCCCCCTCCCACTGTGACTAGCTACTATAGAGTCACTAACTCAAAAGAAGTTCAGAAAGAACTGACTGGAATGAGACAAAGGAGCTCTTTTTTCTTCCACAGAAGAGCCAGTCATGACAACCAGTGCTGTTGCAGCTCCACTGTGGCTGTCTCAGTGTGTCAGAACTGCTCTCTGAAATATAATGGATGAAATACTACACATTCAGTTACTGTACCAAGCCTAGCACACTGGTCCTTACTCCCTGTCCGCAGTAGGTGTGTGTGTGTGTGTGAGAGATGTGGTAGAGAGTGTGTGTGAGAGATGTGGTAGAGTGTGTGTGTGTGTGTGTGTGTGTGTGAGATGTGGTAGTGTGTGTGTGTGAGATGTGGTAGAGTGTGTAGGTGTCTCCTAGACCTAGGTGCATGGTGGCAGGGATTCGTTCTATACCTGGGACGCTGGCGGGGGAGATCGGTCCGGAGCGCGATTGGCTGGAACCCACGGGTGATCCCACGGGGGAGGGGGAGGGGCCGCTACGCAGACGAGGGGACATGTGGGGTGAGAAGGGCGACTGGGCCGGGTTACTCTGCTCGCCCTGGCTGCTGGTGGACCCCGAAGCACTGACCGCTGAGCTGATAGCCACCTCTGTGCCCGTGGGAAGGTCATCTATAGACCCAGACAGGTCCTGGAACAGAAGAGGAGAGAGGAACCAAGGGGAAAGCCAGGGTTGTGTTCATTCGGCACCAAACTGAAGAAAATGGACTGAAACAGGGAGCGACTACCTGCAAAACATTTTAAATTGTGCTCCGTTGTGTGCCCTGAACGAACATGACCCAGAAGAAATGACACTAAGCATTCTTTACCAGCAGATGGTAAAAACTACCAGTCACTTGACATAACGTCCAACATAGACAGAAAGACATTGGGAGTGCTGGAAATCTCTTGATGTCCAGGAGGAAGGTTTTACCAAATTCAGTTAAAGCCAAAACCAGGCAGGCCAGATGGCCGTCTCTCAGTCTATACTACTGCTTTAACAGCCAGAGAAACAAATGGCACCCTATTCCCTATATAGTGCACTTCTATTAACCAGAGGTCTGATCAAAACTAGTGTACTATATAGGGAATAGGATGCCATTTGGGATGCAACCCAGCATCATGGCAACCAGCATCATGGCAACAATCACCAATTTACTTAACTGGGCATAAACACCTCAAATTTAAGCAGATTTGGCCAATGTACCTACAAAAGAGAGCCATGCCAAATGTCCTCAATACCAAATGAAGAATGGAGAGTTTAATAGTGCCAACGTGTTGCACTCCAATGTGCCTCCCTTTCTCCCTCTGTGCTTTTGATAGTTGTGTAAACGGCGTGGTCGGTGGCCTCTCCCCCAGCTGGCAAGCAGGCAGCTCTTACCTACGACCTGTCACCTGTCAATATGACACTTCATCTGAGGCCTTAACAACCACTTACTTTATGATCAGTCACTTAAAATACCCACAGCGCCACACTGCAGTTAATAGCATCCCAGCTATGCATTTAAAAATCACTCAGACTAAATCAGCCAATTGCACTTGAATGCAATGCACCCTACTGTGCAATGCACCCTACTGTACTCCTCTCAAGCTCCTACATGTGTCCCAAAGGGTTTTCTAGTTCACCATCACAGGGTAGCATCATTAGAGGTAATGGGGGTTGGATGTTCCTATTCACCATCATTAGAGGTAATGGGGGTTGGATGTTCCTATTCACCATCATTAGAGGTAATGGGGGTTGGATGCTCCTATTCACCATCATTAGAGGTAATGGGGGTTAGATGCTCCTATTCACCATCATTAGAGGTAATGGGGGTTGGATGTTCCTATTCACCATCATTAGAGGTAATGGGGGTTGGATGCTCCTATTCACCATCATTAGAGGTAATGGGGGTTGGATGTTCCTATTCACCATCATTAGAGGTAATGGGGGTTGGATGTTCCTATTCACCATCATTAGAGGTAATGGGGGTTGGATGCTCCTATTCACCATCATTAGAGGTAATGGGGGTTGGATGTTCCTATTCACCATCATTAGAGGTAATGGGGGTTGGATGCTCCTATTCACCATCATTAGAGGTAATGGGGGTTGGATGCTCCTATTCACCATCATTAGAGGTAATGGGGGTTGGATGCTCCTACTCACCATCATTAGAGGTAATGGGGGTTGGATGCTCCTACTCACCATCATTAGAGGTAATAGGGGTTGGATGCTCCTATTCACCATCATTAGAGGTAATGGGGGTTGGATGCTCCTATTCACCATCATTAGAGGTAATGGGGGTTGGATGTTCCTATTCACCATCATTAGAGGTAATGGGGGTTGGATGTTCCTATTCACCATCATTAGAGGTAATGGGGGTTGGATGCTCCTATTCACCATCATTAGAGGTAATGGGGGTTGGATGTTCCTATTCACCATCATTAGAGGTAATGGGGGTTGGATGCTCCTATTCACCATCATTAGAGGTAATGGGGGTTGGATGCTCCTATTCACCATCATTAGAGGTAATGGGGGTTGGATGCTCCTACTCACCATCATTAGAGGTAATGGGGGTTGGATGCTCCTACTCACCATCATTAGAGGTAATGGGGGTTGGATGCTCCTATTCACCATCATTAGAGGTAATGGGGGTTGGATGCTCCTACTCACCATCATTAGAGGTAATGGGGGTTGGATGCTCCTATTCACCATCATTAGAGGCAATGGGGGTTGGATGCTCCTATTCACCATCATTAGAGGTAATGGGGGTTGGATGCTCCTATTCACCATCATTAGAGGTAATGGGGGTTGGATGCTCCTATTCACCATCATTAGAGGTAATGGGGGTTGGATGCTCCTATTCACCATCATTAGAGGTAATGGGGGTTGGATGCTCCTATTCACCATCATTAGAGGTAATGGGGGTTGGGGGCAGCGTCCCTAATATTTGCATTGACCGCCTTTTATTGGTTTTATTTGTAATTATGTTTTGTTTATTGTATAAAAGGGTATTCTTTTTTGCACTGACATTCTTGCGCTGGCTCTATACACTCACTGGACTCTACCATACTACACACTCTCTCACTCCCCACATACGCTGCAGCTACGAGATTATCTATCCTGATTGCCTAGTCACTTTTACCCCTACCTACATGTACGTATTGCTTGGACTACCTCGTACCCCTGCACATTGTACTGGTACGCCTGTATCTAGCCCGGCTGTATCTAGCCCGGCTGTATCTAGCCCGCCTGTATCTAGCCCGCCTGTATCTAGCCCGCCTGTATCTAGCCTCATTATTGTTATTTTATTATCATCACCTTTTTTCTTGACTTTTTAAATTCTGCTTTGTTGAGAAGGGATCGTAAGTGAGCATTTCACAGTAAAGTCTACACCTGTTGTATTCGGCACGTGACAAACAATTCCCTACATAGCACACTTCATAGGAGTACATAGGGCTCTAGTCAAAAGTAGTGCACTATAAAGGGAATAGGGTGGCATTTGGGATGCAACCCAAGGCCTTCTCGTCAGTTCTCAGCACGTGTTACATATTAACAACAACAAAGCCTTTATTTCACCGATTGAAAAGGCACTGGGGGACCACTTCTACCTGTTTACATATATTCCTCCAGACTTGTGCTGCTTATTTACAGATATAATTATTCCCATTCGTTAGTGGCCCCAGCTTACTAACTTTATGGATATAATTATTCAGGCTTTTTAACCGCCTCCCTTTCCTCACCCTGCTCTGTCACTATGGACACGGCAGTGAAAGAAGAGGGATAAATAAACGTGGGTTGCTACGGAAACGTTTGAAATGGGACCATGAAGGAGCCATGCACACATGCGCCACATTGCAGAGAGAGAAAGTTGCTTTCCAGTTTTGTTCACCTGCTGAAAATCTGTTTCCCAGCTCGCTAATTTCTCAGCTCCCAGAATGGCTCAGCCTGTGTGTGTGTCAGCGTGTGATTCACCCCAGGCAGCAAGGGGCAGTGTGCTGACTGTGCACAGTGTGGGGGAGTAAGCACACCGCTGCCCTGTCTGCTCATAGCCTGGCTATTTGGACACAACGCACCCAAGATGTTGCCGATGGGCAGACAGATGACACATTCACCAGGGCACCCCGCCATCGTCTTCTCATCCCCCAGACGTTTGATTCTGTCCATATAGTTTGAAGAAAAGTATTGCCTTTGATAAATATGCTATTGAGAAAATAGTAAAAGCCAAGGAAGGCCAGTGGGACCGCCTGGGCCTAGATCTCTCCCCCATCAAATGTGTCCCAGTAGGGGGTAGCAGCGGTGGCAGTGGTCCTGAGCAGAACACTGTGGTGTACGCACACAGAGACATTCAGAAGGCTAAGGAGGGGAATCAGACTCTCTGTGAAATCTGACAAGGAGCGCTGCCTGGCGTATTAAGTTTGATGAGCGCTCTCGGGAGATGCCGCGTGTCTAGAGACAGTGGGAACGTGACTCGGTGCAGAGTGGTGGATGGGAGATTAGACAGACAGCCTCCAGTGGGGAGGGCACACAGTCTCTCTGGGGTAGGGATGAGGCGGCACAATCATGCCATGTTCAAAAGAGGACTGATGGGCTTTTCTTCTGAGGACAACTTTAGATGAGTTTGATGGTACATCCATTTGCCGGATTCCTGATAATCGAACTCAGGGTGACGTGTATGTTCTGATGCCTGAACCCATATCAGAGGACTGGATTACTTCTCCATCTGGCCCCACTATGGGTGGGAGTGTGTGTGCTGGGATAGGAAGATGCACCAGCCACCCAGCTTTCAACACCAACACCACTACAAAGCAGAGTAAAAGCAGAGAGACTGAAGGACGAAAAACAGCACTCAGGCACTAGTGCAAAATAGTGAGAGCGAGAGCGAGAGTGACACTGTTATTGGTTCTGTGATGTGCATAGAAGTCAAGGTTCTTCTTCCGTCTTCAGCCCTCTGAAAACCAGTTCATATGCACACTGACTGGCTGCACCGTTCAGAAGAGTACTCCATAAGCACTGCTGTAGCAGTAGGATCATAAAAGAGGACAAATTGAGAGGGGGCTGAAATAGAAACATGTGGTACTCCTTGCCTTTTCTCCCCTCTCATCCTGTCTCCTATTTAGCCTGAGGGTTGGTGTGATGGAGTCTCTCCTTCCGCCAACACAACACATGCATGGCCCCCCGGGGCAACCTCACACACTCACGCCCAATTCAAATATTGACAGCTAACAGAGGCCTTTTGTTGTGTTTGATGTCCCCGTTTCAGACGGCGCTCATCGCCGTGGCTCTGGATGTCCTGGTTGGCTTCGTCCCAAATGGCACCCTATTCCCTTATACCGTGTAACACTAGTGCACTGTAATCAAAACTTCTGTACTTTTGCGACAATAAAAACAAAGTAGTTCATTCATTTCTTAAAGAGACAGCGCACACTTTTATGCAAATGTTGTTAAATCAGTACAATACTGTTATCTTAGCAATTGCCAATAATATAAGTCCTAAATGGATGGGATCGTTTGTCATCTTTAACCCCGTGAAATCAGCCTCAATAACTCAATGCATGCACACACTCCTATTTGAATAATATCCATTCACCTGTATTGTGAATAGACCTAGTCTACATCTTGATTTACCCAGTTTATCAATAGAGATTTACCATTCAACTAAATGATTACAATTATGTTGCTTTGTACAATCAATTTGACTTTGGTAAAAACAATCGATTAAATTAATGTGTACATGGCTGTCAAAAAACATTGACACAACATTTGTCACATACAATGATATTGATCTCAAAAGACACCCAGCGACTGAACAGAACAGTAGCTGAGTTAATCTGTCTGGATCAAGTGCCATTCTATGACTTGGGCTAAAACGGCTTCTTTTTTTGCGTGGTGTTGTGATGTATCGAGTATTGTGATAGGAAACCTGGTATCGTGACAACACTACAGTGCACACTACTTTTGACCAGGGCCCATAAGACTCTGGTAAAAAAGTAGTGCACTATATAGGGAATAGGGCGCCATTTGGGACAAAAACCTTTACCTTAACAGGTAGCCACTCAAACCATGACAGGCTACAGCCAACCAGCTCCGGGACTGAATTATCCAACTACCAATAAGGAATGGGGATGCCATAAGAGGAGACAACTGAAATATGGAAGGGGAAGAGAGGCATGGGGGAAGGAATAGCTGCTGACAATACAATGGAACAACCCCATCCCAAGGATCTACAGAGAGGGGCATCAGCATTTACAAATCATGAGTAGCAGTCAGACGACACACACGCTCCTGCGTGCTGAAAAATAATTGAGACTTAATGACAGCATGTAAGAAATAGTGGGGAACGGGGACAGCAGCAATCTGACTGATTTCTCTAAGGGTGAATGTGTGTGATTGAGGCTGAGCGTGTGTGTAAAAACCAAATATAGCTGAGCAGTATCATTAATACAATAAAATCCTTATTTGACTAGGGTAGCACTACGGGACAGAGAGTGGGGGTGGTGTAGAATAGATTCACCAGTACGATTTGGAACAAAGGAAAAGAGGAACAAGGAGGGGGAGAACATAAAGCATTGTGAAAAATTAGGGACTGTCCCAAGACTTTCATTTTCTTTGATTTAGATGAAGAAAAATGTAATTACCTTCTCTCTCATCCTCCAGACAATCAATGAGAGAGAGAGAGAGAGCAGGAGCGAGCGAGACGAGGGAGGAAGAAGGCAAGAGCGAGCGAAATGAAGGGAGCAAAATGAGGGAGCGAGCGAGCAAATTATCAAGGAACCTACCATGTACAACCCTAAATCTGTAAACACAGGTACCCTCATAGACATCATCATGACCAACCTGCCCTCTAAATACACCTCTGCTGTCTTCAACCAGGATCTCAGCGATCACTGCCTCATTGCCTGCGTCCGTAATGGGTCCGCGGTCAAACGACCACCCCTCATCACTGTCAAATGCTCCCTAAAGCACTTCTGCAAGCAGGCCTTTCTAATTGACCTGGCCCGGGTATCCTGGAAGGATAATGACCTCATTCCGTCAGCAGAGGATGCCTGGTTATTCTTTAAATGTACTTTCCTCACCATCTTAAATAAGCATGCCCCATTCAAAAAATGTAGAACTAAGAACAGATATAGCCCTTGGTTCACTCCAGACTTGACTGCCCTTGACCAGCACAAAAACATCCTGTGGCGTACTGCATTAGCATCGAAAAGCCCCCGCGATATGCAACTTTTCAGGGAAGTTAGGAACCAAAATACACGGGCAGTTAGGAAAGATAAGGCTAGCATTTTCAAACAGAAATTTGCATCCTGTAGCACAAACTCCCAAAAGTTGGACACTGTAAAGTCCATGGAGAATAAGAGCACCTCCTCCCAGCTGCCCACTGCACTGAGGCTAGGAAACACTGTCACCACCGATAAATCGAGAATTTCAATAAGCATTTTTCTACAGCTGGCCATGCTTTCCACCTGGCTACCCCTACTCCTGTCAATAACTCTGCACCCCCCCACAGCAACTTGCCCAAGCCTCCCTGTTTCTCCTTCACCCAAATCCAGATAGCTGATGTCCTGACAGAGCTGCAAAATCTGGACCGTTACTGTTACAGACCTATATCTATCCTATCTTGCCTTTCTAAAGTCTTCGAAAGCCAAGTTAACAAACAGATCCCCGACCATTTTGAATCCCACCGTACCTTCTCCGCTATGCAATCTGGTTTCCGAGCAGGTCATGGGTGCACCTCAGCCACGCTCAAGGTCCTAAACAATATCCTAACTGCCATCGATAAAAGACAAGATAAAGATAAAGATAAAAGTGCAGCCGTATTCATCGACCTGGCCAAGGCTTTCGACTGTCAATCACTGCATTCTTATTGGCAGACTCAACAGCCTTGGTTTCTCAAATGACTGCCTCGCCTGGTTCACCAACTACTTCTCAGATAGAGTTCAGTGTGTCACATCGGAGGGCCTGTTGTCCGGACCTCTGGCAGTCTATGGGGGTGCCACAGTGTTCAATTCTTGGGCCGACTCTTTTCTCTGTATACATCAATGATGTTGCTCTTGCGGCTGGTGATTCTCTGATCCACCTCTATGCAGACGACACCATTCTGTACACTTCTGGCCCTTCTTTGGACACCGTTAACAAACATCCAGACGAGCTTCAATGCCATACACTCTTTTCCGTGGCCTCTAACTGCTCTTAAATGTAAGTAAAACTAAATGCATGCTCTTCAACCGATCGCTGCCTGCCCGTCTAGCATGACTACTCTGGACGGTTCTGACTTAGAATATGTGGACAACTACAAATACCTAGGTGTCTGGTTAGACTGTAAACTCTCCTTCCAGACTCACATTAAGCATCTCCAATCCAAAATTAAATCTAGAATCGGCTTCCTATTTCGTAACAAAGCATCCTTCACTCATGCTGCCAAACATACCCTCGTAAAACTTAACATCCTACCGATCCTTGACTTCGGCGTTGTCATTTATAAAATAGCCTCCAACACTCTACACAGCAAACTGGATGCAGTCTATCACAGTGCCATCCGTTTTGTCACCAAAGCCCCATATACTACCCACCACTGCGACCTGCATGCTGTCGTTAGCTGGCCCTCACTTCATATTCGTCGCCAAACCCACTGGCTCCAGGTTATCTAAGTCTTTGCTAGGTAAAGCCCCGCCTTATCTCAGCTCACTGGTCACCATAGCAGCACCCACCCGTAGCATGTGCTCCAGCAGGTATATCTCACTGGTCACCCCCAAAGCCAACTCCTCGTTTGGCCGCCTTTCCTTCCAGTTCTCTGCTGTCAATGACTGGAACGAATTGCAAAAATCACTGAAGCTGGAGTCATATCTCCCTCAAAAACTTTAAGCATCAGCTGTCAGAGCAGCTTACCGATCATTGCACCTGTACACAGCTCATCTGTAAATAGCCCACCCAACTACCTCATCCCCATACTGTTTTTTTTTTTTTTGCTCCTTTGCAACCCAGTATCTCTACTTGCACATTCATCTTCTACACATCTATCACTCCAGTGTTTAATTGCTCAATTGTAATTATTTCGCTACTATGGCCTATTTATTGCCTTACCTCCCTAATCTTACTACATTTGCACACACTGTATATAGATTTTTCTATTGTGTTATTGACTGTACGTTTCTTTATCCCATGTGTAACGCTGTGTTGTTTGTGTCGCACTGCTTTTCTTTATCTTGGCCAGGTCGCAGTTGCAAATGAGAACTTGTTTTCAACTGGCCTACCTGGTTAACCTTTTCTCAATAGGGGGTGCTGTTTACACTTTGTAGAATTTTCGTTCCCAAATTAAACTGCCTCGTACTCAATTCTTGCTCGTACAATATGCATATTATTATTACTATTGGATAGAAAACACTCTAGTTTCTAAAACCGTTTGAATTATTTCTCTGAGTTTAACAGAACTCATTCTGCAGCACACTTCCTGTCAAGAAGTGAGATTTCTGAAATCGAGGTCTCTGTTCCAGGGTCGGTTTATAAATTCCCTTGTAAGCTATGGGGCTACATGCACTGCATACGCCTTCCCCTAGATGTCAGTAAGCGGTGAGACTTTGAATGGAGTGGATAGCACCATCTGGGGGAGTATAAAGCCTCTTGGAACGGAAGGACCGACCTTTGACGCGGCGCCTGACGCAGGAGGTACACCAGCATGGCGTCCTGAAAAGCTTTCGGTTTAGCAGTTCTATATCTCCGGCTCTGATTTAATTTGTTTTTTGTCTTAAAAACTTCATAAGGTAGTTAATTTAAACCGACTTATAGCAGTTTATTGCGATTTTCTGGAGTTTCTTTGTCGGGCGTTATCGCGAGTTGGGCACCTCTCCGGTACATCGGCGTTAGCAGCTAATTTCTACAGGAGTAGAGGACATCTTTCAACCAAAAGACGATTGTTCTGGACAAAGGACCACTTGCCCAAGATTCTGATGGAAGATCATCCAAAAGTAAGAGCTATTTATGATGTTAATTCGTACTTCTGTGGAACAATGTAAAATTATTAGTCCGCCATTAATTTCGGCATGGTCTCGCTGTAACGCACGCTGTATGTCGAGTAACGTTAATTTAAAAAATCTAACACAGCGGTTGCATTAAGAACTACTGTATCTTTCATTTGCTGTCCAACCTGTATTTTTTAGTCAAGTTTATGATTAGTTATCGATTAGATTAGGTGCCTCTCCAAGATGGCGCCGGACAGATTGCTTCAAGTTTGGCTACAATTCACATTGTATAACCACGATTTGTGCTGCTAAATATGCACATTTTCAAACAAATCCTATATGCATTGTGTAATATGATGTTACAGGACTGTCATCTGATGAAGTATATGAATGTCAGTCAAAAATGATATATCTTTTGCTGGTTTGTTAGGATCGCTAACCTTTGCTGCTGGTAAACGGCTTGTGTTTCTGGCTATTGTGGTAAGCTAATATAATGGCTATATTGTGTTTTTGCTGTAAAACACTTAAAAAATCTGAAATATTGGCTGGATTCACAAGATGTTGGTCTTTCATTTGCTGTACGCTGTGTATTTTTCAGAAATGTTTTATGATGAGTATTTAGGTATTTGACGTTGGTCTCTGTAATTATTCTGGCTGCTTCGGCACTATTTCAGATTGCAGCTGCAATGTAGAACTGTGATTTATACCTGAAATATGCACATTTTTCTAACAAAACATATGCTATACAATAAATATGTTATCAGACTGTCATCTGATGAAGTTGTTTCTTGGTTAGTGGCTATTTATATCTTTATTTGGTCGAAATTATGATAGCTACCTATGCAGGAAAAAAATGGTGGGGAAAGAAAGTTGTGTCTTTTGCTATCGTGGTTAGCTAATAGATTTACATATTGTGTCTTCCCTGTAAAACATTTTAAAAATCAGAGATGATGGCTGGATTCACAAGATGTGTATCTTTCATCTGGTGTCTTGGACTTGTGATTTCATGATATTTAGATGCTAGTATTTACTTGTGACGCTATGCTAGGCTATGCTAGTCAGCTTTTTTACTGATGGGGGTGCTCCCGGACCCGGGATTGGGACCAATTAGAAGTTAAATAAAAAAATAAAAAAAGAGGGTGAGTGCGAGCGAGGTGAGGGAGAGCGCGAGCGAGAGCGATGCGGAAGAGCGAGCGAGAAACTTGTTTATGTTGCAAAACATGTTCTGTTTGTGTGCACTAATGAATGGCAACCAATGTGAAACTGACTGGATGTTTATCTTGACCCAGAATCTCCCTGGACACCCCTTCCCTTTGTTCATGGTTCATTCTCATGGTGACGCAGTACGGTGAAGAAATGGGTGAGATGGAGAGAGTAGTTAAAGAGAGGCGGGCGGTACTGTAGTGGGGACGGACAGTGAAAGTGCAGTGTAATGTCAATAATATTTCCCATTTTGTTTTGGCTTTCATACCGTGTCATGTGTCTTCTGTCATGTTGAGACTCACTATTGCTTTAATGTATTATTCTCATTAATGTTGCTGTTAATGGTGATACCAGTTCCACTACTACTATTATTATTGATGTCATATTGCTGTTGGTCCCACCATTGTTGTTATATGTGTATTTTGACAATGTAAGTAATTTACCATGAAAATAAAGGCTATTGAATTGACAGAGACTGGGAGAGAACAAGGAAGACTGGTATACAGACAGACAGAGACACCGAGTTTGGGAAACCATGCACTACCCTATAGACCCTGGTCAAAAGTAGTGTACTACATAGGGTGTCATTTGGGATGTAGCATAGACACAGACTGGGCAGGTTAGGGAATCCAGTCCTCTTGTAGTCTGTACCAAGCTTACCTACGACTACAATACTGTTTCATCTTCCAGTTCAGCTAACAGCACATTCTGAGTGCTAGTGATTTGAAGAGAGAAATAGTTGGTAGGGCGTCTTTCCCTCTCACACCCACAGTGTAATAACAGACAGCATTTTGCTGATTTTCCCCCTCAATGCTGTGGTGGGTTTGATGAGCGGAGCTCCCTGTAGGAGAGAGGCACAACACTAGAGCCCCCATCCGCTCAACCCCCCCCCCCCCCCATCTGTCCCTGGGCCTCAGGCCAACCAATAGCAGAGTGGCAACCCATCCCCCCCTCCGCCCTTTGCCAGTGGCTCAGCCAACCAGCTCGCAGCTCTGCCTGCCTTAAGTCTCCCCTCCTCCTCTCTCCTTTCCCTCCAGCTCATCCCCCTTGTGCGCATTCTAATTATGGGGAGTGAGCCGCAACGCACGGAGGAAAGAGAGACGAATCAAAGGAGGGATGAAGGGTACAGGAAGGAGGGAAAAGAGCTGAAGGGTACAGGAGGGAGGGAAGAGAGATGAAGGGTACAGGAGAGAGGGAGGGAAGAGAGATGAGGGAGGGAGGGAGGGAGGGAGGGAGGGAGGGAGGGAGGGAGGGAGGGAGGGAGGGAGGGAGGGAGGGAGGGAGGGAGGGAGGGAGGGAAGAGAGATGAAGGGTACAGGAGGGAGGGAAGAGAGATGAAGGGTACAGGAGGGAGGGAGGAGAGATGAAGGGTACAGGAGGGAGGGAAGAGAGATGAAGGGTACAGGAGGGAAGGAAGAGAGATGAAGGGTACAGGAGGGAGAAGAGAAGGTAACAGTCACAGGATGTAGATCAGCCTCTAGGTCTTAGAATAAACAACACTCCTTTCAGCCTGCAAGTAATTAGAATGCAGTGTGTGTGGGTGGGGGGAGCAGCAAGCTTTAACATCAGTGTGGCAGGCCCAATGTGTCTGCTTCACTGCAGCTGTGCTCTCAGAGGAAAGCAGGCAGGCAAGGCCCCTACCCACCCCCTCTCACTCATGGGAGCAGACAGAGTACACAGAGTGGGGAGGGGATGGGAGCAGACACAGAGTGGGGAGGGGATGGGAGCAGACACAGAGTGGGGAGGGGATGGGAGAAGACACAGAGTGGGGAGGGGATGGGAGAAGACACAGAGTGGGGAGGGGATGGGAGCAGACACAGAGTGGGGAGGGGATGGGAGCAGACACAGAGTGGGGAGGGGATGGGAGCAGACACAGAGTGGGGAGGGGTTGGGAGCAGACAGAGAGTGGGGAGGGGATGGGAGCAGACACAGAGTGGGGAGGGGATGGGAGAAGACACAGAGTGGGGAGGGGATGGGAGCAGACACAGAGTGGGGAGGGGATGGGAGAGGACACAGAGTGGGGAGGGGATGGGAGAGGACACAGAGTGGGGAGGGGATGGGAGAAGACACAGAGTGGGGAGGGGATGGGAGCAGACACAGAGTGGGGAGGGGATGGGAGCAGACACAGAGTGGGGAGGGGATGGGAGCAGACACAGAGTGGGGAGGGGATGGGAGCAGACACAGAGTGGGGAGGGGATGGGAGGAGACACAGAGTGGGGAGGGGATGGGAGCAGACACAGAGTGGGGAGGGGATGGGAGCAGACACAGAGTGGGGAGGGGATGGGAGCAGACACAGAGTGGGGAGGGGATGGGAGAAGACACAGAGTGGGGAGGGGATGGGAGCAGACACAGAGTGGGGAGGGGATGGGAGCAGACACAGAGTGGGGAGGGGATGGGAGAAGACACAGAGTGGGGAGGGGATGGGAGAAGACACAGAGTGGGGAGGGGATGGGAGCAGACACAGAGTGGGGAGGGGATGGGAGAAGACACAGAGTGGGGAGGGGTTGGGAGAAGACACAGAGTGGGGAGGGGATGGGAGCAGACAGAGTGGGGAGGGGTTGGGAGCAGACACAGAGTGGGGAGGGGTTGGGAGCAGACACAGAGTGGGGAGGGGATGGGAGCAGACACAGAGTGGGGAGGGGATGGGAGAAGACACAGAGTGGGGAGGGGTTGGGAGCAGACACAGAGTGGGGAGGGGATGGGAGCAGACACAGAGTGGGGAGGGGTTGGGAGCAGACACAGAGTGGGGAGGGGTTGGGAGCAGACACAGAGTGGGGAGGGGATGGGAGCAGACACAGAGTGGGGAGGGGTTGGGAGCAGACACAGAGTGGGGAGGGGATGGGAGAAGACACAGAGTGGGGAGGGGATGGGAGCAGACACAGAGTGGGGAGGGGGGAAAGAGGAGAAAGGAGAAAATAATGTGAGTGTGTGTAAGGGGAACAGCAGAAAGATCCAACAGAACGGAGGGAGAGAGGGAGGCTAGTTGTTTTAGATAGGACGACGGCCAAATGCTTGTCAGCAGACAGAGAAAGAAGAGGGAACACAGAATGCAGGCTGTTCTTCTTCCCTCCCTCTGCTGTAATCTTTCAAACTCAGCAGCCGCCCCCTTGCTTCGCTGGTTTAGTTATTGCGGTGCATTTTGCTGCCTCTGAAACGACTTCTGGGCTCTCATCCTTCACTAGACCTTTTAAATCATCGTATGTCTCATTCTCAGTTCGTGTTCTCTCCCTCCCCCTCTAACTCACTGAGCTGCACGCTCTCCTTTTCTCCCACCAGTAAACAGTCAGTTCCATTGTTTTTTCATTCAAATATTTATCTTTCCTTAACCCATCATTTTCACAAAATGGGAAGAAAACAGCGGGAGAAGTTGGGTAAAAAACACGTCAAGAGGCACCGCCGTCTGCGTGTGTTTGTGTGACATGAAAAGCACACGCCGAGGCCTAGGAAAATAAATTACACCGTTAGTCCTCCCTCTCAAACACACACAGTTCAATAATTGTGCTCCTACAGCTCACACCTGTCCTTTGATTGGCTCTGCTGTGAGAACCCTGTGGTTGCCACAATACGCACATGTCTGTCGCACGCACAATTTCATCATTTGTCTCTCAAAGTAGTAGTAATTAGGGTTGTCAAACGATTAATCAAGTTAATGGCATTAGTTAATCGAAATCTTTGAATTTGCTCAAATTTGACCCTAAAGAAAGATTCTTTCCATTTAAAAAGCAGTGCATTTAGTTACAGGCATACTTTGATTCTAAGGTATGGAAACAAAACATTATCTATATCAGAATGTTTTAATAGCATTTTATACCAGAAACGCCACAAGTCACTAACACAGCTACAGCTATGAATGCTCCCAATGTGTCAGTGGCCCTACTGCCTCTTATCAATGTGTCAGTGGCCCTACTGCCTCTTATCAATGTGTCAGTGGCCCTACTGCCTCTTATCAATGTGTCAGTGGCCCTACTGCCTCTTATCAATGTGTCAGTGGCCCTACTGCCTCTTATCAATGTGTCAGTGGCCCTACTGCCTCTTATCAATGTGTCAGTGGCCCTACTGCCTCTTATCAATGTGTCAGTGGCCCTACTGCCTCTTATCAATGTGTCAGTGGCCCTACTGCCTCTTATCAATGTGTCAGTGGCCCTACTGCCTCTTATCAATGTGTCAGTGGCCCTACTGCCTCTTATCAATGTGTCAGTGGCCCTACTGCCTCTTATCAATGTGTCAGTGGCCCTACTGCCTCTTATCAATGTGTCAGTAGCCCTACTGCCTCTTATCAATGTGCCAGTAGCCCTACTGCCTCTTATCAATGTGTCAGTAGCCCTACTGCCTCTTATCAATGTGCCAGTAGCCCTACTGCCTCTTATCAATGTGCCAGTAGCCCTACTGCCTCTTATCAATGTGTCAGTAGCCCTACTGCCTCTTATCAATGTGTCAGTAGCCCTACTGCCTCTTATCAATGTTCTTGAAGTTTGCTCACAACACACAGATGTACTGTTGAAGATTCAGGCATTCTAAAGGGGTGTGACAACAGAAAGAAAAAAAAGAATAAGAACTTTTAAAACGAACCATCTTGACTGTTCAGATAACTTGACACACACTTCCTCCACCCCTCATCCCCTCTCTCACTTACTCTGCTCTCACACACTTTTGGGAAAGAGCTAGAAAGACATTTCACTGTACTAGCGCACGTGACAAAAATAAACTTAAAAACACACAATAATACACACCCCACCTTTGAAGTATCTCTTTGAGAAGCCTATTCCTGCTCAGTTCCTCTTCTGCATAGCCTTGTCAATGGTCAAGTTATCAGGATGCTAGCAACCTCATTATCAAACCCCAAAAAACTTGGTCTGGTGAGTAGTTTAAAACGGCGGCGACATGCGCTCCACGGCAGCTAGGAGGAACATAGCTCCAGTAACATTGGGCATAACTTTGACATGATTTTAGCTAGAGGCACACCGTCTTCAGATGTGTAAAGGAACAGACATTGACTGCAGCCGTGTTGCGTCCTGCCATTAATTAAAAGGGTCCGTGTGGAAACACGCGCGGTGAAGAAATGGAGACGGCGTCCCAAAAATGACAGCGATATACATGTCACACTATTACACCGTTAACTTTGACAACCCCAGTAGTAATAGAACTGATCTGTTAGTCTAGCCCAATATGGCATTTAACAGCTAACCTGGTGGGTTTCATTCCTGACATTATATAGGCACCAGCATTGTCTGCCCACTAGTACAAAGGTGGTGTCATCTGTGTGTCTTGAGTGAGTTTTGATGTGTGTGTACACACTTGTGAGTAATCAATAGCTGGCCGTGTTTGAAGTCCGTAGTGAGCCGGTCCGTAGTTGAGCCGGTCCGTAGTTGAGCCGGTCCGTAGTTGAGCCGGTCCGTAGTTGAGCCGGTCCGTAGTTGAGCCGGTCCGTAGTTGAGCCGGTCCGTAGTGAGCCGGTCCATAGTTGAGCCGGTCCGTAGTTGAGCCGGTCCGTAGTGAGCCGGTCCGTAGTTGAGCCGGTCCGTAGTTGAGCCGGTCCGTAGTTGAGCCGGTCCGTAGTGAGCCGGTCCGTAGTTGAGCCGGTCCGTAGTTGAGCCGGTCCGTAGTGAGCCTGTCCGTAGTTGAGCCGGTCCGTAGTGAGCCGGTCCGTAGTTGAGCCGGTCCGTAGTGAGCCGGTCCGTAGTTGAGCCGGTCCGTAGTTGAGCCTGCTAGCGCTAGCTGCATTACCATGTGTCTGTAACCACACGCAGCAGACAGACATCACAACCACAGAGCCTCTTAGCTTACTACAGCATGGTTCCTCCTGCTGCCTCCCTCCTATTAAACATCTTTAAGGAATGAGCTGCGTCCCAAATGGCACTCTATTCCCTTTATAGTGCACTACTGACCAGGGCTCATGAAGCCATTTCAATGTGGCATGGGGGGGTGTGTACTAACTCAGCTCAAGGTGAGGAGAGAGCCTTCACACTATCACTCAGACACACAGTTTGAATGGCTGGCCCGGCAGCAGTGTTTTGTACGAGAGAGAGAAGCAGTCAGTATGGGATGCATTATAAGGCCAAAGCTACGCAGTGTGAGCCATGCTCGCTCCTTCCTATTCCTCCATCATGCTGTTTTCTGACAGATAAGGGTACCGTGGACAGGGCCCCACATGTAGGACTGACGCAGGCACACAGGCTGGCACAGAGGCAGGCACACAGGCTGGCACAGAGGCAGAGACACAGGCTGGCACAGAGGCAGAGACACAGGCTGGCACAGAGGCAGAGACACAGGCTGGCACAGAGGCAGAGACACAGGCTGGCACAGAGGCAGGCACAGAGGCAGAGACACAGGCAGGTACAGAGGCTGAGACACAGGCAGGCACAGAGGCTGAGACACAGGCAGGCACAGAGGCAGAGACACAGGGGCAGGCACAGAAGCAGAGACACAGGCAGGCACAGAAGCAGAGACACAGGCAGGCACAGAGGCTGAGACACAGGCACACACACTGTGGTGACAGTAATCCCCGTTGTGGGTGATTGGCCCTTCCTTCAGCCGGGCTCCGTGTCCCGTGGAGCGCATGTCATCCTGTCAGTCTGTCCGTGGGATGGTGGTGTGTGTGTGTGTGTGTGTGTGTGTGTCTCGCAGGCCAATCCATTCTGACAGCATCCTCTTGGCAGATCAAACAACTGAGAGATCACCTACAGTGGGGGGTTAACATGCCTTGTATTCAGACAGAATTGGCAGATTTCCCCCGCTGAACAGACACGTGTCAAAAAGAGCACACGTCCAAAATGGCACCCTATTCCCTTTATAGTGCACCACTTCTGACCAGAGTGTATGGACCCTGGTCAAATGTAGAGCGCTATAAAAGGGAATACGGTGCCATTTGGAGATGAAGGCAGAAGCCGAGAGGAGCCCATTCTGTCTGTGCCCCACAGGGAACACCTGGCTGCCTGAAAATACAGGACCGTTATGACAGGCTCACCTGGCTGCCTGAGAATACAGGACCGTTATGACAGGCTCACCTGGCTGCCTGAAAATACAGGACCGTTATGACAGGCTCACCTGGCTGCCTGAGAATACAGGACCGTTATGACAGGCTCACCTGGCTGCCTGAGAATACAGGACCGTTATGACAGGCTCACCTGGCTGCCTGAGAATACAGGACCGTTATGACAGGCTCACCTGGCTGCCTGAGAATACAGGACCGTTATGACAGGCTCACCTGGCTGCCTGAGAATACAGGACCGTTATGACAGGCTCACCTGGCTGCCTGAGAATACAGGACCGTTATGACAGGCTCACACGGCTTCTCAAATTCAGCAGCTTTACAATGGAACTGGAATGGCTGTGAGCAGCATCAGTGATAAAGGGCTCATTAACAGCCATCGCTGATCTGGGGTCAGGGCTATAGAAGTGAATGGAGGAGACGTCGCAGGTTTACACCAGGAAGAGGCACCGTGCGGTGAAACGTTGGAAGCCATTCCCTTTCAATGGAAGGAAAGCCAGAGAAGCAGAGTGAGTGGGGGGACCGTTGAGCGACGCGAGCATTGGCCAGGGAGCTGAACAGGGCGGGACTTAAGTTCTGGAAAGCTGATCTTTATTCAAATCCTCGCGACACAAGTGACCAATCAGAGCTCACCATAGCTTCCAACCCCTACTGGATTGACTGACAATAGCTGTTGATACACAGCACTACCTAGCTAGCACCCATATAAGGGCTAGCGTGGCTAGGCGACTGCCACTTGTACAGTGTAAATGGCCGGTGAAGAGACCGAGGAGAGAGGAACACTGGCTGTTTGTTTACAGAACGGCATTTGTGATTCAGGAGAAATGAACGGGGCTGACATGATCTGGAGAAAGATCAGCATCCTAGCTGCACGGGGTTCGCAAATGGCAAGGCTGAGAGTGTTTACAGTATGAGTGATGAAAACATGGAGGATACGGGGGTGTAAAAGAGCAATGCATCAACAAAAACACCTAGTGTGTGTATGTGAGTGAGAGAGAGAGAGTTCATGCTGGGTAGATGAGATTAGAGGGCTGTGTGCGTCACCAGTCTCAGTACTGTTCTCTACCATAATCAGCCTGGTCAGTAGAGTTCCTCTTTCTGGGCCAGCTGAGGAGACATCGTTTCATATTGTGTGCGTCCTAAATGGCACCATATTCCCTATATAGTGAGCTACTTTTGACCAGGGCCCATAGGTACTATTTAGGGAACAGGAGGCCATTTGGGACGCAGACAGAAAATAGATCATTCAGAATGCCTCTCATACAGTAGATGAGAAATAATCATTATTTCCCATAAAGCAGGGGTACGCAAGTACTATTTGAGAAGGTCCGGTCACACAATTTCCTAGGCGGCAAAACTTCCAGATAGATATTGTCAATTATCAGTGTAGTAACAAACCCAGACTTTGCGAGCCCTCGTTCACACCCCTCTGGTTGGTGGAGCAGTTTAAAAAGCACATTTACTGCAATTCTACAAATATTCTCATATTTTACGTGTGTTTATATGATACCGGGGCTTAAGTGGAGTCTAACATTCACGACGGCAGATATACTTTTGAAGAGATGGGAAACGTTGCCCATGGTGTCTCAATGGGCCGCCGGTACATTCTCGGACAAGGAGCACTCTCCTTCAAGGGGTGAATGGGAGTCTATTGGGCGCTAGCCCCAAAACCCAACATTAGCACAAATTCTATCAACAAGAAGTACAACATAACAAATCTTTTCCAAGATGTGGGATAATTAACTTGCCATCTGTAGTACCGTATAGCTTTGGAATCGTGGCATAACGTACTTGAGGAAAATAGGCACGTTTCTCAACATATACACTGACTTTTAGAAGGGATTGTGTGACGATTAGCTTAGCAAGCGCGTGACGCAGCATGAAACCGTGAATGCGATTGGTCAACAGTCTACTGGGTGCGGCGTTATACGTTCCTTCATTCATTGGATTCCTATCTCCTTTCTAGATCTCTGGCAAAGACACCATGCAACGCACGCTGGACTAAAGAGGCAGACAAACAGGAGAAATGTGCTAGACCCTCAGTTCAATTAAACTTCCCCAGGTAGGAATATCGCTAAAATATGATCAATGGCTCATTCGAGAAAAGACATCCTCCCAAGTTGACATCGGCAGTATTGAAATCTGACATATATGATCGACGGTTTCACCATCTAAAAGTCATATTCCTATTAACTCCCAGTGTAGTGAGAGACTCTCACGGTGCTACGTCATACCGGACGCATTTCTGCCTGCTTGAACACCAATAACTCAGATACACATGGAAAACATGAAATGACCCCGGGAATTGATAGATCATCACTCAGAGATGGACAAAAAATATATAACATTCAAAATGGCTGAACCTTTCCTTTAACAAGGTCCTGTTGAGGTCTGGTGTGTTAGAGTAGGGATGGAACTAAAGTCTCCACACCCAGTAACTCTCCTGGAGGTATTCTATTTATGCAATAAGGCACGGGGGGGGGGGGGGTTATGGCCAATATACCACGGCTAAACACTGTTCTTAAGCACGACGCAACGCGGAGTGCTTGGATACAGCCCTATACCACAAACCCCCGTGGTGCCTTACTGCTATTATAAACTGGTTACCAACATAATTACAGCAGTAAAAATAAATGGTTTTGTCATGCCCGTGGTACGCGGTCTGATATACCACGGCTGTCAGCCAATCAGCATTCAGGGCTCGAACCACCCAGTTTATAATCCAACATTAGAACATTAGCCTATAACCAACAGTTCTAATGAAATAATTACCTCATTCAGTGAATCTGGTATCAAATGACAAAACTGTACTTCACAAGATAGCCAAGCGGGAGGGCTCTAGACGGACCTTTTCCAGAGCCAAGTAAGACAGGGAATGCATAATGGATATTTTGATGTGCAACATGTCAAAATAGGAACCAGAAATATGTTTGGCTCTTTAGAGATTAATTTTGCCTGAAAGTTTTTTGTGCACATTGGCCTAGGCTATGCAACATAATTTACCACCTGAGAAAGTGGGAACTCAAACCACATGCCATTGGTAGGCCTATATTTTTTCATTTAACTAGACAAGTCAGTTAAGAACAAATTCTTATTTACAATGACGGCCTAGGAACAGTGGGTTAACTGCCTTGTTCAGGGCAAAATGTCCGCTTTTTACCTTGTCAGCTCAGGGATTCGATCCAGCAACCTTTCGGTTACTGGCCCAACGCTCAAACCACTAGGCTACTTACTGTATTCACTGTCATCTCAATGATATAGCTCATTTGAAAAGTGGTGTCATTTCCTCTATATTGACAATTGAGAAATAATGGTTATATACACAAAGCTGAGACTCCTCTTTTTAACAACAGTAGTTGTTCTAAAAACAGTCTGGCAGTATGCTTGTGCTTATCAGAATGCATCTCTCCCTTCACACCGTCTACAAAGGGGGAGGGAGTGAGAGCCAGCAGAGAAACAGGGCAGATACTGTCACACGTTCATGTTTTTAAATGTATGTCAATTGTAAAGTCTTATCTGCAATGGACATTTTCGTTTTGAGTCGGGCCCCAGTAAGACTAGCTGTCGCCATTGGCGTCGGCTAATGGGGATCCAAATAAAATTCTAAACTTTAAATTGTAGGAAGCAGATTAATGCACATTACTGTTGACCAAATGATGGTTTTAGAACCTAAAAATCTGTAGGAGCATTGTGTAGTCTAATCACTGACATGAGCCTCTTGTTCCGGTAAGAGGAGGGCAATGACAGTGTCGGTCATTTTTAGTTCATCGTCCCAACTCTAGTTAGTTTTGTTATCTAGAAAGTTGTATCGACTACCTTGCACTCTCCTCTCTCAACGACCCGAATTGCACTGGCACACGCCCTGTACACAGAGAGCTCCCCAACCACGTGGTCGGAACGCTCCCCGGCACGTGTTTGGAATGATCTCTAACATATTGAAAGTGCGCCTCTAGTATTATCTGATGTTTAAAAAAAAAAAAAAATGTTTTTCCCATGGTGGCAACAATTTAGCAGCGGCACAATATAACGGAAACACTGTAGTCATCTCTAACATTTTTTAAGACCTTTGAAAACTGAATTTAAAACATTTTAAGACTTAAGACCTTTAAAATCAGATAAATGTATTTAAGACTAAAACTTTAAAGGAGCTGCAGACACCCTGGGATTTGTGGCTTCTGCTGCTTGCCTTCAGGTCTATAAAACAGAGAAACAGAGTATGCCTCCCAAATGGTACCCTAATCCCTATTTAGTGCACTACCCCATAAGGCTCTGGTCAAAAGTAGTGCACTTTATAGGGAATATGGTGACATTTGGGACGCAAAGAGAGGAGTAATTTACTAAGATCTATCTAGCCTCTCAGCCTTTTCCCATAGAGCCAGTAGCCGTTTCCACACATTTCTTCCACCATTGGTTTATACTTAAACACCACTGGTGAATCAATGAACCATAATGATTCATCATGAGTTTTGTGGCAGACTAGGAATTTTTCTTGAAACAAAAGCCAGGTTGTTATTGGTTGGTAGAGCAGAATTTCACTGGTTTATCACTAAAGCAGCCATGTGTAAAGTGGCCATATAGACACGACCATCTAGCCAAAATTACACGCATTCTCTGCCTATAAATGTGTTCCATTTAATGGTCAGTGTTTCAGATTTATACATATTTTATACCGGTATTAAATAGCCGCTCACCCATGTGACACTTACATCACGTCATAAATCAACCTTATATTACCGGTCATAACTCAGCTTATGGGCTAGATCCACTATACAGCTCTGTTGGCACCAATCTACTATATATCCAAAAAGGTCTGGGGTATTATGGCATATCTATTCCATCATGGTCATTGACACTGAATTCTCTTGTTAGGTGAGCACCTCAACCAATAGTTCTAGCTCCATTTCTGATTGGAAATGCTTCATGGCCTGCCTGTTATCACATGCAAGACACGTGGGCGGCAGGTAGCCTAGTGGTTAGAGCGTTGGACTAGTAACCGCAAGGTTGCAAGATTGAATCCCTGTGCTGACAGGGTAAAAATCTGTCGTTCTGCCCCTGAACAAGGCAGTTAACCCACTGTTCCTAGGCCATCATTGTAAATAAGAATTTGTTCTTAACTGACTAGTTAAATAAAATAAAAAAATAAGGGCGCATTGAGAGGTAGAAAAAACATTCTGGGGCTGTGAAGCAATCTCAGGGTCATACTGGAAAAACTCACACTACTATGACAAACACACACGAGGCCTGGCGGTGGTCCAGCGCTCCAGCTTGGTGCCAATCACATGGTGGGGTCTGAAAGCGTGTGTGTGTGTGTGTGTGTGTGTGTGTGTGTGCGTCTGAAAAAGCCCAGAGCATCACTGCGTAGGAGCTGTTCTAATAACACAGGCATCAGGACAAGATTACAACACAAATCGGGGCTTTCTGCCGCAAAATGCAAGAAAGCAAACCTCCCAGCTTATAGAGAGCTGCCTGCCACCTGCAACAACATTCAACTAAAGCCCTTCAGCTGTCCTAAATGGAATAGCGGAAGGCTGTGTGTGTCAGGAGACTACTCAGTCTTTGGAGGAGTGTGGAGGATCTGCAGTGGGGCGTAGTGCTCACCATCTCTGATTTAGGCCTCCAATGGAACCCTATTCCCCATGTAGTACACTACTTTTGACCAGGCCCATATTGTTGTGATGTGATGCATTTTTTTGGTTAATACTTTAACACTTTTTTTTCTTAAAACTGCATTGTTGGTTAAGAGCTTGTAAGTAAGCATTTCACTGTAAGGTCTACACCTGTTGTATTCGGCACGTGACAAATAACATGAGATTTGAATAGTGTGGTATTTGCCACAGGCCATCTCTGATACAGCGCCCAGCTACAGAAAGGCCTGGATGGTTGTAAGATACCATGTAGTTTAACTACGGAGGAGCGCACCAAACAGTCCCCTGACTCCACTCCGGCCTCTCCTCTGAAACAGTGCTGGGAAATCATTTAGTGAACTTGGGCAATGGGCATACATACCAACAATGTTGATGTTCACACAATTGCTTTGCGATGTATGGAAATAATTGTTCGGGAAATATTTGTACAGTGTTGCTTAGGCAGAATTGAGTAAACACCACAAAACCATTTTTCCAACCACCCTGAGCTTTGAAGCAACCACACTCAAGTTATCTTTTATCGTATATTTACGGAAATCCATTTTTTTGGGGGGGGCATTAACACCGTTTTAAGGGAAGCCATGTCTCCGGGGTGAGGCCGTCTGCGTCTCAAATGGGGGGGATGTACTCCTTCAAAAAGATTTACGGGCACTGATCAAAGCCTCGCTGCCTCCCTCCTGGATCCTGATTGAGCGTCCAGCTTGGCCTGTTTACAATGGCGCCGGGGAAAGACGAAGCGGATTTGATTACGGCTTGAAAAGAAAACAAAGATGAAATGTCGGTTCCCGAGAGAGTTAAATATCATGTCACATTTCACAGGAATTCAATTAAAATGTGTGACACTTGAAAACAAAAAACTGACTGTGAACTCTAATACCAATCATGTTCCATCGTGTCCAAAACAGCAGAAGCACCCAATCACAGACTTCCACTGGGAATATTGACACAAAATCTTATTAATAGCAGTAAGAAAACTAGAATGTGGTGAAAATAAAAATGTATTGCTAAAATACACTGGCCTCTGTCTACATGATGCACCACATTCGGGCTCAATTGACACAATACTCAAATCTAAACAAGTGAATCTGTGGGTGGATGACAAGAATATGTTCCATTAGTAGAATGTGATTAGTACATAATCAGTTGCTAGAATATGCATATTTCTGAGAAGGCTGTTTCCTCAGCCCCGTTGCCATGGCAACACCAGCGGCAGAGGGGGAGAGCGGCAGAAGGGAGGGTGGCGAGGGTGAACCACACTACACTTATAGACATTACATACCCTGAGGGTGGGATGACTGCTATATCTGATTAGGAATCGGCCCAATGAGAGGACTCGGCGGTAGCATTGGAAGTATAGTACCTATTCACTCGTTTCAGAGCCACTCTTCACCAGCATGCTGGTCTGGTCTACACAGACGTTTCAACACAATTACCTGAGAGACAAATATGAAGGTGTGGACAGGGTTAGAAAGTTCCCTGTAGAATATTACCGTAATACTACCCGTGAGCACGCAAGCAACTGTGAACCAAAAATAAATAATTGTGATGCACGATATCAGTGAACATATCAGAATCGGTCGATATTAGCTAAAAATGCCAACATCAGTATCGGCCCGATGTCTAGTTTAACGGCGATGTGCAAAACCGAAGTCAAAGCTGACGTGCATACCTATATAACACAGATAGATGAGAACATCTTTGTATATAATGGAGGTACATGACGTAATGACGCCGCGTAAATGTTGCGCTACACGTGCAACACAGCATTCCTAACCTAGCCCACAATTTCTGCTGTGTGGATCAAGCAGTCAACAAGTCAAACAGTCATTTGAAAGAGTAAGAACATTTCAGCGGGACAACTCAAAGGTGAAATCCATTAAAGCCAAGATAATGGAATTCATTGCCCTTGACAATCAACCATTCTCTGTCGTGGGTGATGTTGGCTTTTGGCGACTGGTCGAGCACCGGGCACACTTTTTTATTTTTATTTTTTAAACTATTTTTCAGATGTTGTCCTAATGGAGTTACACAGTAATTACGTCACTGCTATTAGCTTCACGACTGACATTTGGACCAGCGATATCAGCCCCATGAGCATGCGGAGTCTAACAGCACAGTGGGTCGTCGAGGATTTCGTACTGAGGAAAGTCGTATTTCATGCTCATGAATGTGCATGTTGTCATATTTCAATGGGATTTGAGAACATGTTTGAAACATGAACACACTAGCTAGCTCCATTCGAGCAACTGACTCGAGAAATAAGCTCAACTACACCTGCAGCAAATGTGATACCCTCTGTCATGGCATTGAAACGCCTGCTCAACAAAACTGACAGGGATGTAAACAAATGTGCACAAAATTTGAGATGCGCTTTATGTGCGCATGGAACCTTTCAGCTCATGAAACATGGGACAAACACTTTACATTAAGTTTATATTTTTGTTCAGTGTAGTATTTGTATTCTAATTCCTAATTCTAACGCCACCGATTCAGTCACATGACAGTGGAGTGCACATGCCCATTCTGACTTCGCCAATGCTAAGCTAACCAGTCAGCTAGCAGCTAGTGTGCAACGTTGGCCCTTTTCCCGATGCGGTGGATGTTTTTACTGGCCCACACTGGCGAATGAAACAGTTGCCCTTGACAACAGTTTGCCCCGGCAACAAAACTGCCCACACAGGCTGTGAACAAGCGATTCGGCGGCATTCTCTACTGTGTCACCACCATGCTCGATGCTATGTACAAGGACCGCTACTTCGATGCAGACAAGAAACAGGGTTTACGTGAAATGTTACAGACACAGCTGGACAAGATGGAAACGGACACATTGACAGTGTGCACAGAGGATGAGAGGCCACGGACAGACAGAGCTGAAACTTCACTGCTTGACATGTATGATGAAATCCTGGTTGAGAATGAAACGACTGAACAAATGAACAACGAAACAGCACAGCAAGTAAGTGAAAGAAATAGGTTTTGATGATGTTTTACTGGTAATGGGAACATACGTAAATGCCAACAAAATAACCTTTTGGTCAGTGTGGTGTGTGTATTTAACTAGGCAAGACTGTTAAGAACAAATTCTTATTTACAATGACGGCCTTCCCCGGCCAAACCCGGACGACGCTGGACCAATTGTGTGCCGCCCTATGGGACTCCCAATCACGGCTGGAAGTGATACAGCCTGGATTCGAACCAGGGACTGTAGTGACACCTCTTGCACTGAGATGCAGTGTGTGTGTTAACTATTTAACTGTACTAGAATGCTTAAAAAGGCCGCTAAAATATCAAATATCGGTATCAGGGGTTTTTTGGCAAGGAAAATATCAGATATCGGCCAAAAATATCATATCGGTGCATCACTAAAAAAAATATTACATTCCTTTGCGAGGTCCTCTATGCCATTGTTTCCTGATGACACAGTGAGGGATTTACACTGTAAATAGAAGGAGTCTCTGCCTGCACACCCTACATGACATAAGTCCTTCCAAAGCTGCAGACCACACAGCATGTCTACAAGTCAACAACTAACCCACTAGCTTTCCACACACACACACACACACACACACACACACACACACACACACACACACACACACACACACACACACACACACACACACACACACACACACACACACGCAGGTTTATCACAGAGTGCATGACTTACACCATCACCAGGGACAAGAGAGAACTCCAATGTTAGGCAAATGCATAATTAACTGATTATCTTTAAACAGCTGGCTGGCAATATGCCATCCTCACAGATTGAATCCCATGCTGTCTATCTATAGCACATGGAACAATGGCATCTTTAAACCCTGCCTGAATGTTGCCCCAGAGAATCACCAGACCAAAACAGGATTCCACACTCTAATCAATCCAAATTACCCCTTGAAATCGAATCCAGCATTGAAATTCTGTGCGTACATCTCGGCTGCCACGCTTGGCCTAAATAATATCCGGCAATTACTCTTAAGTCGACTTCCATAATGATTTCTCCCTCTCAGGAGCATGAGAGGGGAAAGGGAGGGAAAATCTATTCTAGCCATGCTTAGTGATGCAAGAGAACCACGGAAACACAGCCATGTCCACATCCGTTGACTGTGCAGCCAAAACAACGCTGTATCAGTAACTATGAAATGGTCAGTCAAACAGAAGGAAAAATAAGTGCATGGGAGCAACGAGGAAGAGCTCCGACTGGCTCAGAGAGCTGTGGGCCCACCCTGACTGACTCAGTTGAGCACTTAGACACGGCAGAACAGCGGAGACCGCAGCAGGGAAAGAGGAGGAGTAAGGTTGAAGAGAGCCCTTCAGCACCCTCGCTCTCTCCAAACCTCAATAAGACAGCAGCCTAAATAAGGTTTGTGTGGGCAAAGTCAGGTCAACAGCCATGGAGAACCAGCCCTCAGTGTTAGTGGGAGACTGGCCCAGAGCGACTAGAGAGAACCAGCCCTCAGTGTTAGTGGGAGACTGGTCCGGAGCGACTAGAGAGAACCAGCCCTCAGTGTTAGTGGGAGACTGGCCCAGAGCGACTAGAGAGAACCAGCCCTCAGTGTTAGTGGGAGACTGGCCCAGAGCGACTAGAGAGAACCAGCCCTCAGTGTTAGTGGGAGACTGGCCCAGAGCGACTAGAGAGAACCAGCCCTCAGTGTTAGTGGGAGACTGGCCCAGAGCGACTACAGACAAGTCCCTAATGGCACCCTGCATAGTGCAGGACTACGCTTAACCTGTGTCTGGAAAACCAATCCCTTGGTGTCGTCTGAAGGGAAGTATAGTTAAGATCTGACTCCCAAAATGGCACCATATTCCATAGTGCACTACTTCTGACCAGATGGAACCTTCAAAAGTAGTGCACTTTACAGGTAATATGGTGCTGGGTCTGAGTCCCACTGTGGTCCCAGTTAAAGCCCTGTGGCGGCAGCGTAGCCTAGTGGTTAGAGCATTGGACTAGTAACCGAAAGGTTGCAAGATCGAATCCCCGAGCTGACAAGGTACAAATCTGTCGTTCTGCCCCTGAACAAGGCAGTTAACCCGCTGTTCCTAGGCCGTCATTGAAAATAAGAATTTGTTCTTAACTGACTTGCCTAGTTAAATAAAGGTCAAAAAATAATAATTAAAAAAAAATAATAATAATAATAAAGCAGTGGCAAGGACCCAAAAGGTAATGTTAGCCCTGACAAGTGTTAAGGACATGGCTCCTGCCCTGCAATAAATATTTAATTGTGTAGGCTGACACAGTGCCACCCTCAGGGTTGAGCTCAATTCAAATTGAAGGCAGTCAATTAAGTAAACTAAAACCCTGGATGTGTGTGTGTTGCAGTTCCCTCAGTACATTTTGTCGTGCATGTCGAGGGCTGTTCAGTATGCGTTTCCAGTGGCTGTGAAGTAGCCTTACAGCACATTTTGTGGTGCAGTGTTTGCTGGTGTTTTTCAGAAACTGTGAAGTGGACTTACAGGTAGACTGGAGGGTCTGTCCTGCTGGCTGAGGCCCATCTCCTCATGGTTGGGCTTCCCAGGGGTCATAGCAGATTGGCCCCTATTGACATAGCCCTCCTGTGACACCTCCTATACAGACAGAGAAGGACAGAACACACACACACAGAGCGAGAGAGGGGGGACAGGAGAGAGAGAGCGAGCGAGGGGGGACAGGAGAGAGCGCGAGAGAGGGGGGGACAGGAGAGAGAGAGAGAGCGAGAGAGGGGGGCCAGGAGAGAGAGAGAGAGAGCGAGAGAGGGGGGCCAGGAGAGAGAGAGAGCGAGAGAGGGGGGCCAGGAGAGAGAGAGAGAGAGAGCGAGAGAGAGAGGGGGGCCAGGAGAGAGAGAGAGAGAGAGGGGGGGGGGGCCAGGAGAGAGAGAGAGAGCGAGAGAGAGGGGGGCCAGGGAGAGAGAGAGAGGGGGGCCAGGAGAGAGAGAGAGAGAGAGCGAGAGAGAGAGAGGGGGGCCAGGAGAGAGAGAGAGGGGGGCCAGGAGAGAGAGAGAGAGGGGGGCCAGGAGAGAGTGAGAGAGCGAGCGAGAGAGGGGGGCCAGGAGAGAGAGAGGGGGGCCAGGAGAGAGTGAGCGAGAGAGGACAGGAGAGAGTGAGCGAGAGAGATGCAGGGTGAAGGAGAAGTGAAACAGAAATTTACTAATCCATTTCTGCTGACATTTAAAATGCCCGCCCCCCCCCCCCCCCCCCATGAAGGCCTATGTGGTGCTTCTCCATCTAAGTTAGTAAACACACACACCACTCAAAGAACAGGCAGAGAGTGGTGGTAACACTATCCCCTAGCCTGTAACTGGGTCTGGGCATGTCTAAGGACAAACACTGACTTTAACCCCACAAATAACATGATACTGTGTTAAACTGGCAAATACTGGAGTAAAATGTTAAGTACTGGAGGCTCTGCCAAGAAACAACTGCCTTTAATCCGAAGAGCTCAAACATGGAGTGGAGAATGGAGGACTTGTACCGTTTTGTTTACGGTACACTGTCCTTCTCTCAGCACATATCAAAACTGCAGGCTAAAGTTAAATCTAAACCTGGTTTCCTCCATCATAATCGCACCTCTTTCTCCCCAGCTGCCAAACTAACCCTGATTCAGATGAACATCCTACCCATGCTAGATTACAGAGATGTCATTTATAGATCGGCAGGTAAGGGTGCTCTCGTGCGGCTAGATGTTCTTTACCATTCGACCATCAGATTTGCCACCAATGCTCCTTATAGGACACGTCACTGCACTCTATACTCCTCTGTAAACTGGTCCTCCCTGTATACCCGTCGCAAGACCCACTGGTTGATGCTTATTTATAAAACCCTCTTAGGCCTCACTCCCCCCTATCTGAGATATCTACTGCAGCCCTCATCCTCCACATACAACACACGTTCTGCCAGTCACATTCTGTTAAAGATCCCCAAAGCACACACGTCCCTGGGTCGCTCGTCTTTTCAGTTCGCTGCAGCTAGCGACTGGAACGAGCTGCAACAAACACTCAAACTGGACAGTTTTATCTCAATCTTTTCATTCAAAGACTCAATCACGGTCTCTCTTACTGACAGTTGTGGCTGCTATGTGTGATGTATTGTTGTCTCTACCTTGACCTTTGTGCCCAATAATGTTTGTACCATGTTTGGTGCTGCTACCATGTGTTGCTACCATGTTGTCAATATGTGTTGCTACCATGCTGTGTTGTCATGTGTTGCTGCCTTGCTATGTTGTTGTCTTAGGTCTCTCTTTATGTAGTGTTCTCTTGTCGTAATGTGTGTTTTGTCCTATATTTTTATTTTGAACACCAGCCCCACAGGAGGCCTTTTGGTAGTCAGTCTGTCATTGTGAATAAGAATTTGTTCTTAACTGACTTGCCTAGTTAAATAAAGGTTCAATAAAATAAATCATACAGATTAGTATAAACTGGTCTGCAGCCCAGTGACTCAGCGGACATTAAATCTTCTGTGGTTCATTTCTTTTGTAGGATTTCCTCAAAACGAGAGCCTACCATTTCCTGAGGTAAGCAAATACTCAGGAGGAGGCCAGTCAGATCACTGAGAATCAGTCTGTTTGAAATGAGGCAATGAGAAAAACACAGACTAGTCCCATTAAGCCGTTAGCCTGGTGAGATATTTACAGACTGAGCAGGGCTGGCCAGGTTTACGCAAGTGTAGTGCAGTGATAGCTGGGTCACGGCCAGGTCACACAGGCCAATGTTTACACTCCGAGGATGCCATCAGTGCTCTGTCGTACTCGCTCACACGCCAGTCGTATGGAACAGCTGCTCTGGCACAATAAAGACCACTTCCCTCAACAGGCAGGGAGGGCCAGAGGAGAGGAGTGGGGCATGTACTCTGTGTGTGTGTGTGAGGGCCACGCACAGGAAACTAATCATAGTGAAGGTATGCAGCCAGCGAGAGGCCAACTCCACCCCCACCAAGGAACAGATGTGTCTACTTGAGTTGAGCATACATTGGGATGAAGACGGGGTTCATCTGCTGATGCATCATATGACGGATGATACATTGGAGTTGGGGTTTGCATGCGTTATTGAACAAAATCCAAAATAATAAAACATTTCTCATGAAATTCAGCGGGTCTGTTTTTCCATTCTTCAACAACTCTTCCAGATCATTAAGGATATTCACACAGTGCAATGTAGTACAAGCTCTCAGCCAGGCAGGCTGACAAACAGCGATATTACAAATAGCTTACACATTAAAGACTTCCTTTGCTTGTGAAATGCTTGGCTACACAGTAATGAAATATGTTCAGAGGGAATTAGTTTGAGGTATGGCGAGGGATGCGTGATGTAAGGGAATTAGTTTGAGGTATGGCGAGGGATGCGTGATGTAAGGGAATTAGTTTGAGGTATGGCGAGGGATGCGTGATGTAAGGGATTTAGTTTGAGGTATGGCGAGGGATGCGTGATGTAAGGGAATTAAACAAATCATCCAGTGGCAACAAAGCATCACAGAATATGTGTGAATCCCAAATGGCACCCGATTCCCTATATAGTGCACTACTTTTGATCATGGGACATAGGGCTCTAGTCAAAAGTAGTGCACTATGTCGGGAATAGGGAGCCATTTGAGTTGCAACATATCAGCTCTGACAGGCTCTATGTGATGGAGGTCAACAGGAAATACATTAGACTGTATCAGCAATGGCACAGCTACGTGTTAAAATGTACATTTTATTATTCCCCAAAGCAACAGTCCGCTGGGTGCTCAAGAATACGCCCGTTGTCAGCAAGCAACCGGTTCATTATGTAATCACGTCTATTTCACGTATCATGATTGTTGTGTCCTCAAAAAGTTGCATTCCTTATTTAAAGAGATTTGCATCTAACCCGTGTCTCAGTGCTAGTCATTTCACATACCCCCAGTAAATAGCTCTAGCAGACTCAATATTTTTTTTTTTATAGGCGCTGACACTTAATCACCAATGAATTCTAGTGAATCATTTCAGAAGAAAACACTCATCAATTTGCAGGGATCTGCAAGGGTGTGCTGTTACCATAGAGACGCAGACTATGAGAGTGGTAGGGCTGCCTGACCGGGTTCACATCTCTTCTTGTTAACTACAGGCCTTTATCCAGTCAAACGGAGCCGGAGAGAGAAAAGCTACTCTTTACTTTAAAGCCGATTTTAAGGCCAAAATCATCCTTCCTGCCAAGCGTAACGTGACCTCCAATCTAAGCCGAGAGCTACATTCATAGTGTCAGTAAAATGCAGAGGAGTGCTTGGACCCTGGCTGCTCCCTTCAGGAGATCGTTCTTCACTGAGACCAGTCATGACAGCCAAGCTGCCGGGCTGCAGTCAGCCACAGCATTCATTCCAAATGACACCCTATTCCCTATGTTAGGAATCCAACTGGTGGCCCACTGGGGACTTTAGTTAGCTTTCAGAGCCCAAGAATAGTGTGTGTGGGGGGGGGGGGGGGGACACACATAAGACTGTAAAAACACCAGCAAATCGGCACCAAGTGATTTTAATTTTGGAATTCTTCACAGTGCGTCCATTTTACCCGCTGTGCGACCTGACTTTATCTATTCAGGAGCACCAGTATGCCCAGAGAACAAATCACCCAGACGATAATTGTTGCAATGATGACTTCACTGTACCGCAACCCGAGTGCCACGGAGAATACACTGAGTGCAGATTCATGACGGTCATGCTTACACCATTAGTACAAAGAAAACATCTAGTTATCGCATGTATTTTTTATTACGCTCCTAAAATGTCCTTGTGTGCTCCTAAAGTGTTCAACTTAGGCGCACACGTGCTCCTTGTAAAAACAAAAGGCCAATCGTAGAGCCCTGAAAGTCTTACCAGGCATAGAGACATACTGTGTATGTAATCCAGGGTTTCCGTTAACTGGCAATTTATGGCTTTTGGCTGACAAAATAATAATGAAAAGCTGATAAAACTGTTACCGGCAAAAAAAAATGCCCGAGACAAAAGAAATCCCTTTGCAAAATAATGCTTTTTATTCATTTATGGAAATACATTTGACCGTCACACTTATCAGTCTATAGGTTAATATCAGAATTTAGTGGAATTAAATTGGCCTGTGTTTATTCTTGTTAGTCATCATGTATCTGATTTATCACACACGTACAGCGTGTGTTTTGAGCACAATTTCTCCTGCAGCTCCTCACCTGGTTGCTGCTTGAGTAAAACCTGCTTTTAGAAGCCCATTCATTGCGCAACAATTCTAAATGCAATCGAGTGTTTAAAAACAGTATTGGTGCACGATTAAAAAGAGCTACCATTTTTATTTCTCAACTCTCCACTTTACAAGGTGAGCTGGAGGTAGTGCGCATTTTGAAAACAAATTCAATTGTTTAAAACCTGAATATTTTATTTTATATTATGGAGACATGTTTGACCTTGCTTCAAAGTAGCCTGTAGACAAAATCCCACCATGGAAACTAGAGGTCGACCGATTAATTAGGGCCGATTTCAAGTTTTCATAACAAATCGGAAATCGCATTTATTTTTTATTTTTTACACCTTGATTTAATCTTTATTTAACTAGGCAAGTCAGTTAAGAACACATTCTTATTTTCAATGACGGCCTAGGAACGGTGGGTTAACTGCCTCGTTCAGGGGCAGAACGACAGATTTTTACCTTGTCAGCTCGGGGGATTCAATCTTGCAACCTTACAGTTAACTAGTCCAACGCTCTAACCACCTGATTACATTGCACTCCACGAGGAGCCTGCCTGTTACGCGAATGCAGTAGAAGCCAAGGTAAGTTGCTAGCTAGCATTAAACTTATCTTTATAGAAAACAATCAATTAATCATAATCACTAGTTAACTACACATGGTTGATGATATTACTAGTTTATCTAGTGTGTCCTGCGTTGCATATAACCGATGCGGTGCGTATCGTTGCTCCAATGTGTACTTAACCATAAACATCAATGCCTTTCTTAAAATCAATACACAGAAGTATATATTTCTTAAACCTGCATATTTAGCTAAAAGAAATCCAGGTTAGCAGGCAATATTAACCAGGTGAAATTGTGTCACTTCTCTTGCGTTCATTCCACGCAGAGTCAGGGTATATGCAACAGTTTGGGCCGCCTAATTTGCCAGAATTTTACGTAATTATGACATAACATTGAAGGTTGCGCAATGTAACAGGAATATTTAGACTTATGGATGCCATCTGTTAGATAAAATATGTAACGGTTCCGTATTTCACTGAAAGAATAAACGTCTTGTTTTCGAAATGATAGTTTCTGGATTTGACCATATTAATGACCTAAGGCTCGTATTTCTGTGTGTTATTATGTTATAATTAAGTCTATGATTTGATAGAGCAGTCTGACTGAGCGGTGGTAGGCAGCAGCAGGCTCGTAAGCATTCATTCAAACAGCACTTTCCTGCGTTTTGCCAGAAGCTCTTCGCTGTGCTTCAAGCCTATCAACTCCCGAGATTAGGCTGGTGTAACCAATGTGAAATGGCTAGCTAGTTAGCGGGGTGCGCGCTAATAGTGTTTCAAACGTCACTCGCTCTGAGACTTGGAGTAGTTATTCCCCTTGCTCTGCATGCGTAACGCTGCTTCGAGGGTGGCTGTTGTCGTTGTGTTCCTGGTTCGAGCACAGGTAGGAGCGAGGAGAGGGATGGAAGCTATACTGTTACACTGGCAATACTAAAGTGCCTATAAGAACATCCAATAGTCAAAGGTTAATGAAATACAAATGGTATAGAGAGAAATAGTCCTATAATTCCTACAACCTAAAACTTCTTACCTGGGAATATTGAAGACTCATGTTAAAAGGAACCACCAGCTTTCATATGTTCTCATGTTCTGAGCAAGGAACTTACACGTTAGCTTTCTTACATGGCACATATTGCACTTTTACTTTCTTCTCCAACACTTTGTTTTTGCATTATTTAAACCAAATTGAACATGTTTCATTATTTATTTGAGGCTAAATTTTATTTATGTATTATATCAAGTTAAAATAAGTGTTCATTCAGTATTGTTGTAATTGTCATTATTACAAATAAAGTTATTAAAAATATATAAAAAATTCCAACAAATCCCCCCCCCAAAATAAAAATAATAAAAATTTGGTTGATTAATCGGTATCGGCTTTATTTGGTCCTCCAATAATCGGTATTGGCATTGAAAAATCATAATCGGCCGACCTCTAATGGAAACGTGGAGCCAATTATTTTTTTTAAAGACTTTAAAAGTCAGCGCGTGACTTTCAAGTTGGGAAAGTGTAGTTATGATTTTCGTATGTCCATTTTCGTGGAACATATATATTTTTTTTTATCAGAAAATCTGATTTAAAATGATAAAGTTACAAATCAACATCACCAGCCTCTGCCATATGCATTGATACACCATGATCCATTGGCAGCTACAGAAATGAGCACATGGAACTCATAGCCTAAAAGCCAATGCAGCAGTAGGCCTGTAACTTCCATTGCTCTTTCACCCCGAGGATTGGTGATTATCGAGGGGGAGATTGTTGGGAAGATTTTTCAAATAGCTTACTGTGAGGAACTATACTTTTAATATATTATCAACACACTTTCCTACATTTCCGCAGAGCAGGCCAGGTACTGCTATGCATTCTCAGGCGCTCCCTCAACATTTTCAGGACAAAGAAACCAGATAAGTGCTCATTGCTCACATGGAGCACTCCAAACAAAAGACAATGACAGTTTTTGTTAATCTCATAAATGGTTATGAAATTAACCAAAACTTTCTCACAAGTGTAGCAGGTTGTGAAATCTGCAAACAACATTTCCACTCCAAGAATGAGAACTGTAATTGACTAATTAATACATGCATTAACATAAATTAATGTATCCAAATGACGGGGATTACATTTACTACTGATGACATATGTAATGAGGAATTAATAAAAATGGCAAACAATTCACACAATGAATGGGCAAGAGACAGCTTAGAAATTCTGGAGAGAGACTCGCTTATATCTTTACCACACCCCTCCCTTCTCAACATTTTAAATTATTATTCTCAAGACACATTATCTACACATATTTTAGATGCTTTTTACTGACAGCCACAACTCAATCAGCTAGGCCTATTGCCACGCGCGCTGCCCAAACTGCGGGCTTTCCAAATAGGCATAAGGCCTACGAGCTTGCAATTTGAAACAATCCACAGCAATTGTTTTTCAAGAAGCTAAATTATCCTGGATTCCTCTATTTCTTTCTGTATAGACAGACCATTTCCATTTACTTCCCTATTGGACTCCCACTATTAGGGCTGAGCGATATGGCCTAAAACGCACATTTCAATTTTTCCGGACTTGTGAGCAATTCAAAATATATACACATCTCAATTTTTTTATTTAAAAAAAAATGTTGTCTCTAAATAAGCACTGTTGAACAATTAAAAGGTCAAATCCACTGCATTTAAAACAGTCAGCAATAATTTAATGAATTCAGAGTTTGTGCAATTATACAGAGGCTGAATATATGCCTTCCACAACCATAAAATAATTTTTGGGCCAATAATAACTGATCAGGCTTTCAGTTGTCTCTTTAAAAATGCCCTTTTTTGTTACAAATGTAACCAGAACCATGCATAATGCACATTCACTAATAATGTAGCAGGTATTCTAGAAAATGAAAACTGGTCTCAATCTCTCAAGCACACGCCCATGTCCTAGTTAGTAGTAGTACCCAGCTAATATTTATATTTCAAGTGTAGCCAACTTTGATCTTGGATCTAAGCTCTGAATTCAGCTAACAAGGCAAAACAGTTGAATTGTTATGAACACACCCTTCTGTCCGTCTCGGTTTGAACTGCATGCTAGCCTGTCCACTTTGTTCACAGGTTAAAATCAAGTGGCCTGACATATTTCTCAGAATGAGTTGCCGATTCCTTTGATAAGTTGTATGCTTATTGCAAAATTAAAAAACGCAGACTAAACAGCTAGTACAACAATCTTTATCTGACTAAAATGCTGCTAGCAATACGTGGTACCATAATGCGCACACAATGAACTGAGCATTTTCAAGAATGAATGTTCATTGGTACATCCATTTTAGTAGTGTCTGCTCTCCTGGAAATTTGAGGAGTTGAAACAGGGTATGGTTGGAAAGGTTAACTTCTCTATTACAGTAAAATAATGTCTTGAAACCGCTTGTCAGAGGAAGAAGTGATCTCTCATCTTTGTTGTTGTGAGTGGTAGGGGGAGGGGAGAAAGTGGCGAAGCGAGAGCCTACACTCTCGCCAAAATGTGTCCAAAATAAGCCCAGTGCTTTTCTATGCGCTTATTTTTAACTTAAGCTTGAAGCCTGCCTTCCCGTCTTTGGGACAACAACTCCCATTGTTAGGGCAGAGACATGAGCATCTCGTTATTATATTACAGATCTCTGGTGTAAATGGGAAGGTGCCCAGCACAGAAGGAGTGAACGAGACCGAAAAGACAACATGAGAACAAACGCTCATAAAAACTAAGAAATAACAACAACAAAAAACTTGATTCTGCGATATAGGCATTTGGAATAGCGCGCAAAAACATATATCCGATTTAATTAAAATGTATCGCCCAGCCCTAACCACTATGTCATTTCTCTCCTGTTCTATTGGTTTCATATCAACTTTCTTTTGTTGTCCAGAAGCCAAAGGCACAATCCTAGTCCTATTAGCAGCCCATCCTAGTCATAGTAACAACCCATCCTAGTCATAGTAACAACCCATCCTAGTCATAGTAACAACCCATCGTAGTCATAGTAACAACCCATCGTAGTTGTTGCATATTTAAATTCTAACAGAGATTGTGTAACTATGGAAACACTATCAGGTGGGCTTTTTAGATTGGTATTTTCCTGCCAATTGCATTTTTGGCAAATGTTTGAAAATGACGTTTTATTGGCTGCTTCATTACAGGAGTTGTATGTTCTGTTAAGATGAATTACCATAATCTAAATGTGATGTCTGTCATTCTGAGCATCGTGGGTAGATGCCATAATGGGTTATGCACCCAATGCATACGGGTCTGGTGGATTTCTTAAATGGCGGGTAAATTAATTTCTTCCCAGTCACGTTGTCCGGTGACAGATGATCCTAACGGAAACCCTGATGTGATCGTATTCAAACGTAAGCAAGGTTTGAAATTATTATATGTTTTAGTCAAATATTATATCGGTTTGAACTTCTTGCGGTCAATCTGCAGTCTACAAATGATTTGTAATTATGTTCCGGCCCCCGACCATCCACTCAAGAAAAATGTATAATAGATCGGCCAGAGACTGAATCTAGTTGATGATCCCTGCCCTACATAGTGCACTACTTCTGACTAGAGCCCTGCTCTGTATAGGGAATAGGGTGTCATTTGGGACGCACTGAATAAATGAAAACCCATGTCCAGGAGGGGAGCTTCGATATTGTCTTTCCTTTCTCCAGGCGTCACTGTATCAAACACACGCACGTTTCCCGTGGTGTGCGCTGACTCATTGTCTCGCCAAGACGACACAAAGCTTACCAAGGCCGTTGGGACAGAGGAGAGAGACAGAGTAGCACGGGCAACACAGATCAGTAGACTGCCACGCTCTCCGCCTCTCCCACAAGGTCTGGACTCTTTGATTGTGGTTTCGGTCAGGTGGAACACTGTTTGCATCCCTAAAGGGGGTGAACTTAGAAACGACGCCTTGTCTTGTTCAGTGGCCCCCGACAGAGTTCACGCTCTGTGTTGTTGGCAGCTGTGCTTCATCATTACAACACCCAGTTTCACAGGAAACACTGGTCTAACAAGCACAGTGGTGGCCACCTTGGGTCTTTGGTGCTAGCAGGAGCTGTAGCAAGCACAAGGGTATCAGTCTAAATCCACCCCTTTATTTCCCCTATCCTCCCTGTCAAAAACAGTGGGAGCGGACACGTGGCAGGGGCAGAATTTGAAAATGTTTTTTCCCCCCTATCAGTCTTGTCATCATCTAAGATATTTTTTAAATACAGTTAGTGTGTGGGGATAAACAGAAACTTAGTTTTCAGTACTTTATTTCCATGACTGATCATGTCCCATGGCTCTCTCTTGTCCCTCTGCAGCAGACATATGGTGAGCAATATGTTTGAAACATCGAAATGCAATAAAAATCACAGTATCGAATCTCAAAACATATAGAACACAATACATATCGTATCAGCGCCTAAGTATTGTGAAACTATCATTAACTTGGGGTACCTGGCAATTCCCACCCTACTGGAAACTGGATTTTACTCAGTCAATTTGTCATTGTTCCAGCCAGGCAGCACCACAGTTAACCTCTCTCTTCTTTTGCTGTGTATTCCTTCTCTCTCAGAAGCACTCCTCTCACCAGAGGAACCTCAGGTATTACACAAAGGGTCAGGGTTTTCCCTTCATCCAAGGACCCCCCTGCAGGTAACTCTCTGCTAGCAGAATAAAAAATGACTGCAGCTGACCCGCTGCCTCACGCCTACAAATATGAGCAGCCAAAATGGCTGACTCAAACAGCCTGTCCTTGTCAAAAGTAGTGGGAATAGGGTGCCATTTGGGACGCAGCCTGAGAGAGAGGGGACAGGGAGTGCAGAAGGAACAGGTAACGGCCCACTCTAATCTCTGGGGAACACTACAGCACAGAATTGGTTTTTAATGTATTGCTCATTAAGTTTTTTAAATGAAGATGGACCTGGATGGCCTCTGTTCTATTGGCTATAATCCCAGTAAACTGGTCTCTCCACAATGAAATCAACGTGTGTGTGTGTGTGCGCGCTTATGGGGTAAACACTGCTTTGATTACACTCATGGACATGAACTAGCCGATGAGTGCGTGGTTCAGAAAGGTCAGAAGTCTAACCGAAGTCCTGCCAATTGGCTAGTGAACGTCATTACACGCGTGGCATTGTAGGGGTTGTAGTCTTACCTGCTGTGGCAGTGGACGTGGCTGCATGTAGGGGGGCTGTGTGGGGGCTGCAGGCTGCTGCTGGGGAGGGCTGGAGTACGGGGGCTGGCCTTGTGGCTGGCAGTACCCACCCATGACCCCCTGCTGCTGCCTATACTGAGCTGCCATCTGCTGAGAGACAAAGGAGACATCAGATATGATAGGGTCAATACTCTCTAAAAGCTCACTGTCAATGCCCACAGCTCTGCAAGACGTAAAGGATAGACCAATGGCCTTTAGTTCACCAAGACATCATCAGCATACCATTAAAAAAAAAACGATTCATATACAGAAGGGAATTTGATTAAACTCCCAATCAACGTGGTGCAGTATAGCCTAAGTCATTTCGACTCAGTCCCACTGCCTGCTAGGTTGTTTACCATGTTCTGTACTGTGGTTGACTAACGGCAGTGAGAAGTGATGAACAGAACCCTGGAGGGTTTCTCACCTCTCCAGCCTCAATACATTAACATTGTGTTGACATCAAGAATACACACAGCCGCCGTGGCCCAAAGGGTACCCTATATAGTGCACCATTTTTTACCAGAGCCCATAGTGTGCCATTTGGGACACAGCCCCAGCTGCTCTCTTCCTCCTCCATTCATCGCAAGCTGTTTGTAACAGTCTTACGTAAGGCGTTTTGGGGAACAGCTGTTATTGGCTCATCCCTCTCTCTGCCTCACCTGGAGTCAATTACTGGTCGTGTTTTTAAGTCTAGAACAAAATACACAAAACCAGCAGTGTATAGAACAGACTGATATTTATTCTAGAGTACACCATCGAGAAATCTGTAAACAACACGATCGATCATAAGGTTTCTGCAACAGAGGCAGAGTTCAGCATTCCCCTATTGGTGAAGGGTCCTCCCCCTCAATGATTCAAGGATTCAAAAGCCAAGCACAAGAACACTAGCCTGCTCATTCTATGACACATCATATCTATGAAACCTAAGAGCAATCTATGATAATGGCTGGGTTATTTCTGTCTGCAGCTCAAAATGGTAGCCTATACCTAAAGTAGGGCACTACATGGGGAATAGGGTGCCATTTGGGACACAAAGGCAGAAACATGGAGGCCCATATGGGAGTGCAGCGCTGAGCAGTTTTACAACCCAATAGCTGTGTGCAATGCTCATCACCCAACAAGCCGTCAGCTCCTTAAGCCTGAGGGGCGTTGAGGCCGTTTTTCCACACATGAGCTCATCACTATGGAACTGAGACACTGATGTCTGGGAGTCTAACTCAACCTCCCCTAGCTCCTTGCCTCTCCTCGCCTCCCAGCCCCTCTCCTCTGAGCCCATTTCCAGGCCAGGCCAAGAGCATCTGAAGGACGTACCAGCAGCAGCAGTGGTGAGTGTGCTCTCCTTCACTACCCCACAAATGGAAAAGCTTTGGATTGGTGTAGTCATAGGCTAGAGGGGAATTCCAAAATGTTCTTATACCAGCTATTTTATTTCAAATCCATGAAGGAAAGTGTCAAACAGTTGCACATTTTATTGTAATGCAACCCCCGCTCTCTGCCGGAGCCAGTCTGCATTATTAACTGGCTCCTGTAAAGTCCCATCAGATAAATACTGTGATCATTATGTACAAACCTGGAGGAGAACACTTGGCTAAATCCTGCTATCACTTCAGCAGGCTTAGACCCAATCAGGTGCTGCCATTGTCAGTCAGCGCAGTGTGACTCATTTACTAAGAACAAACTGACAGATACCAAAAAAACTGAGGGTTGGCACTAGGAAGACCTTTGATTAAATGAGGTGTTGGTTACTGAGATAGTACAATGCCATGCAGGACACAGGGTAATGTAAATACGTCACAAAGACGTCTCAGCTAGAGTGCATGATCTATAATCAAATCAGCGTGACAACGAATCTGAGTTTGGGAAGATGCAGCATGGCTTCTTAATCCTTAGGTTTGTATGGGCTGTAATGGGTTTTCATAGGCCAGACGCTTTCAGACCTCCATAAATCTGATTTTATTAGTCACATGCGCCAAATACAACAGGTGTAGACCTTACTGTGAAATGCTTACTTACGAGCCCCTAACCAACAATGCGGTAAAAAAATAATAATAATACAGATAAGAATAAGAAATAAAAGTAATTAAAGAGCAGCAGTAAAATAACAAGAGACAATATACAGGGGGGGTACCGGTACAGAGTCAATGTGCGGGCGCACCAGTTAGTTGAGGTAACATGTACATGTAGGTAGAGTTATTAAAGTGACTATGCATAGATGATAACAACAGAGTAGCAGCAGTGTAAAAGAGGGGTAGCCATTTGATTAGGTGTTCAGGAGTCTTATGGCTTGGGGGTAGAAGCTGTTTAGAAGCCTCTTGGACCTAGATTTCGCGCTCCGGTACCATTTACATTTAAGTCATTTAGCAGACGCTCTTATCCAGAGCGACTTACAAGTTGGTGCATTCACCTTATGATGTCCAGTGGAACAACCACTTTACAATAGTGCATCTAACTCTAAGGGGGGGTACCACTTGCCGTGCGGTAGCAGAGAGAACAGTCTATGACTAGGGTGGCTGAAGTCTTTGACAATTTTTAGGGACTTCCTCTGATACCGCCTGGTATAGAGGTCCTGGATGGCAGGGAGCTTGGCCCCAGTGATGTACTGGGCCGTTCGCACTACCCTCTGTAGTGCCTTGCGGTAGGAGGCCAAGCAGTTGCCATACCAGGCAGTGACGCAACCAGTCTGGATGCTCTCGATGGTGCAGCTGTAGAACCCTTTGAGTATCTGAGGACCCATTCCAAATTCTGGAATAGGCGTTTGTCATGCCCTCTTCACAACTGTAAGTGTGCTTGGACCATGTTAGGTTGTTGGTGATGTGGACACCAAGGAACTTGAAGCTCTCAACCTGTTCCACTGCAGCCACGTCGACGAGAATGGGGGTGTGCTCGGTCCTCTTTTTCCTGTAGTCCGCAATCATCTCCTTTGTTTTGATCACGTTGAGGGAGAGCTTGTTGTCCTGGCACCACATGGCCCTGACCTCCTCCCTATAGGCTGTCTCGCTGTTGTCGGTGATCAGGCTTACCACTGTTGTGTCATCGGCAAACTTAATGATGGTGTTGGAGTCATGCCTGGCTGTGCAGTCATGAACAGGAGTACAGGAGTGGACTGAGCATGCACCCCGAGGAGCCCATGTTGAGGATCAGCGTGGCGGATGTATTGTTACCTACCTTTACCACCTGGGGGCGGCCCGCCAGGAAGTCCAGGATCCAGTTGCAGAGGGAGGTGTTGAGTTCCAGGGTCCTTAGCTTATTGAGGAGCTTTGAGTGCACTATGGTGTTGAACGCTGAGCTGTAGTCAATGAATAGCATTCTCACATAGGTGTTCCTTTTGTCCAGGTGGGAAAGGGCAGTGCGGAGTGCAATAGAGATTGCATCATCTGTGGATCTGTATGCAAACTGGAGTGGGTCAAGGGTTTCTGGGATAATGGTGTTGATGTGAGACATGACCAGATTTACAAAGCATTTTATGACTACAGACGTTAGTGCTAAGGTCTGTAGTCATTTAGGCAGGTTACCTTGGCGTTCATGGGCACAGGCACTATGGTGGTCTGCTTAAAACATGTTGGTATTACAGACTCGGACAGGGACAGGTTGAAAATGTCAGGGAAGATACTTGCCAGTTGGTCAGCGCATGCTCGCAGTACACATCCTGGTAATCCGTCCGGCCTTGTGAATGTTAACCAGTTTAAAGGTCTTACTCACATCGGCTGCAGAGAGCGTGATTACAGTCTTCTGGAACAGCTGGTGCTCTCATGCATGTTTCAGTGTTATTTGCCTCGAAGTGAGCATAGAAGTAGTTTAGGTCGTCTGGTAGGCTTGTGTCAAGTGGGCAGCTCTCGGCTGTGCTTCCCTTTGTAGTCTAATGGTTTGCAAGCCCTGCCACATCTGACGAGCGTCGGAGCCAGTGTAGTACGATTCGATCTTAGTCCTGTATTGCCTGTTAAATGGTTCGCCGGAGGGCACAGCGGGATTTCTTATAAGCTTTCGGGTTAGAGTCCCACTCCTTGAAAGCGGCAGCTCTAGCCTTTAGCTCGGTGCAGATGTTTCTTGTAACCTATGGCTTCTGATTGGGGTATGTACGTACGGTCACTGTGGGGACGACATCGTCGATGCACTTATTGATGAAGCCTATGACTGGTATGGTGTACTCAATGCCATCGGAAGAATCCCGGAACATGTTCCAGTCTGTGCTAGCAAAACAGTCCTGTAGCTTAGCATCTGCTTCATCTGACCGCGTTTTTATTGATCTAGTCACTGGTGCTTCCTGCTTTAATTTTTGCTTGTAAGCAGGAGGATAGAATTATGGTCAGATTTGCCAAATGGAGGGAGAGCTTTGTATGAGTCCGTGTGTGGAGTAAAGGTGGTCCAGAGTTTCCCCCCCCCCCTCTGGTTGCACATTTAACATGCTGATAGAAATTTGGTAAAACGGATTGAAGTTTCCCTGCATTAAAATCCCCGGCTACTAGGAGCGCCGCCTCTGGGTGAGCGTTTTTTTGTTTGCTTATGGCGGAATAACGCTCATTCAATGTGGTCTTAGCATGCCTCTAAACAGCTACGAAAAAAACAGATGAAAACTCTCTAGGTAGATAGGGTGGTCTACAGCCTATCATGAGATACTCTACCTCTGGCAAGCAACAGCTCGAGACTTCCTTAGATATCGTGGACCAGCTGTTATTTACAAAAATACATAGCCCGCCACCGCTTGTTTTACCAGATGCCGCTGTTCTATCCTGCCGGTGCAGCATATAACCAGCCAGCTGTATGTTGATAGTGTCGTCGTTCAGCCATGACTCCGTGAAGCATAAGAGCATAAAATATTACAGTTTTGAATCAGGGACCGATGACACTAGGGGAATATCCCAAATGGCACCATATTCCCTTTACAGAGCCCTGATTAATAGTAGTGCACTATAGAGGGAATAGGGTGCCATTTAGGACAGTTGACACCAGACCAAAGACAGCAGGATGCAAGGGAAGACATAGCAAGAAGGAAAGCCAGCATAGTAGACTGAGGAAGACTGAGGAAAAGTAGACTGAGGAAGTAGTATAGTAGACTGAGGAAAATCCATTCCTAATTATCTTGAAATATTAAGGTTGATCTCTGAATGACATCTCTAATACGGGCATGTCTTCTCTGCTGCATCTCTTCTCTCCGTGCTGGCCGGCCACCCCCCCACCCTCGGGAACACAATCAATATAAAATAGCAAAGCGGGGCCCCGGTGGTATCTGAATAGTTGAAGCATCCAATTTCAGGTGGGATCCATGAGGTAATGGAGACGGGGCCATCTGGGGCCCGGCGCTGATAAAAGTCATTATATGCTCCGTCTCTCTCCAAGACGGAAAAGCAAGCAGAGCTGACACTTACACATAGAGCCCTAGGGTCAAACTGGAAAATGCTGCCGATTTCTAATGATGTAATGATGTGATAGTGGTTTTCTACCATCGTCGAGATGACGTTTTCTTTGGGCAACGCAATTTCTGCTATTTTCAAAGCTGGTGTTGTGAATATTTACATTTAGGTGATTTAGCAGACACTTATCCAGTGCCACAAAGGCAGTATCAATATGACATTGGTATATGACAAGATTACAACTGCAGAACAATTCCTAGTGTGTGTGTGTCATGCATGGCCCATGCCAAAGTGGAGGGCATAGAAAGCTGTTATCTATTCATATCAACAAGGGTTTCCATACTTTTTTCAGCACCCGTCACAGGAAGGATAACAGCTGGAATGAAAGAGGGCCAACTGTGAAACAGAACAGCAGCAAAACCCAGGAAATTTACTTCAATCAGCAAAACAAACAGTGTGTGTGTGTAATATATATAAATAAGTAAGAGAGAGAGCGAGAACAGTACACAAATACTACTGGTGAGGCCGACTTTAGTCCTTATTTAGGACCATCATACATCATGCTACGTCAGCAGCCTGGTCCCATGTGAGTGCCACTGCCAGGCCGTCTCTGGAGGAGCGTTAAGAGCCAAGTCCAACATTCTGTCCGGGGGCTAAATATAGCAGCAGTGCAGTCTGACTCTAACCAGAATAGACTGACTCAGCCCAGCCTGGCCCACACTGCTCTGCCAGCCATGCTGCATGTCAACAGATCCCTACACTCAGTCAGAGCCCTGCCACCCACACAGGGGTTGTGTGACAACCTATTCCCTATATAGTGCACTACTTTCAACCCGGTCCATTAGGAACAGGGTGCCATCTGGGATGCAACCACGGACAGGCAGGCACACCGACAGACCCATGCCGTCTGCGTGATGGGACAACAGGCCAAAGCTTTTTTTAACCTGCAATGTGATTGTCATTCAAAACCCACACAGCTCTGAAGAGCCCTCTGCCTTCCAGTCACTGGTATAACTGGTGAAAGGGCATCCCAATGCGGTTCATTGTAAAAGTGAATACGTCACGTGCTAAGTACTCCTGAATGCTGACGGTAGTCTGTAGAGAAGTAGCCTACATTGCAATGACAGACATTTAGGCAGTGGTTGACGACTAGCCTAAAATGGAGAACATACCTGCTGCTGTTGAGGATACTGCATTCCACTCATGCCCATCTGACCCCTCCCAGGCATTCCCATTGGGTAGCGGTGAGGAGAAGGTGATCCGTATGGTTGGCCAGGGTAGGAGCCACCCCCGCCCTGCTGTTGCTGGGAGTAAGGGTTGTTGCCCATGCCGTAGAGCTGAGAGCGCTTCATCGCCATGGCATCTATTGGTGGCACCTAACAGAGAGAGATGGGAGGAGTTAGCATAAGATTGGGCTAACTATGCTTTAGATATTTTATAATACAACCAACAGCTTGCAAGGTCAAAGGCCCCTTCCTTCTCATTCGCGGCAGATAGCCTAGTGGTTAGAGCGTTGGACTCGTAACCGAAAGGTTGCAAGATCAAATCCCCGAGCTGACAAGGTAAAAATCTGTCGTTCTGCCCCTGAACAAGGCAGTTAACCCACTGTTCCTAGGCCGTCATTGAAAATAAGAATTTGTTCTTAACCGACTTGCCTAATTAAATAAAATGTATAAAAATATATCTACAGTCTAGCCTAAGAGCAAAACTAGTAAGAAAACAATAGCGACATGGTCCAATTCTGACTATCACTACTCAAATTCCAGTATATGACAGCTGGCCAGAATTGAAGTAGGCCTATTCACCATGTCTTGCAAATTACAAAAGTAGTTTAAATGTTTCAATACATCAGATTACTCCATCGGAGTCCTATTAAATAGCCTGAGGTTCGTAGTCAGGTCCAGGGGTTGGCAAAGATATCCAGGATAATGTGCCGTCAAGTGCTTTAGGAGTCAGGTTATTCTCGAGACGCTCGACAGGCTGTGCCAAAAAAGAGTGAGAGCAATTCAAACTAATCTTCTCATGTCACTGCTAAATTCAGGCCAATTGAAGCAGCACTTAAAGAAAATGTGAGCAATCGAGAAAGCCCAAGGGGCCACTTTAAACGAATAGTCTGGGTGTCAGCAGTCATGCCTGGGCACCCTGCGATTTTAACACACACTCACTAAATGACAGTTAAGGGTAGGTTATCCAGAATAAAAACGATTCAAATGTTTTCGCTGTAGCTCAGATGGCATTATGATCAATGAAAGCAAGTTGGAGGATGTTGTACCAACAATCCTTTGTAGAAGTATTGTACACCTGGCAGTATCAACTTTGTTCAAAGACAGAAACAAAGCAATATTTTTATTTTACACTTGCCAGAATCCAGCATGGTAAACTCAAATGACTAACAGTCTTAAAAGAAAACCTTCTCACTACAAAAAAGACAGACTAGATCATCAGATAGAGAAAAAGCTACTTAAATCCCAAACACTACACTTTCTGAACTAAATACACACACAACAATTTGTCTAATGAGGTCGAAAACACAAGAATGCTTGTCAGGTACCAGCAGTAAACATTACATTTTGTGTTGTTCTTACTCCATTTTATGACCTGTCACTGGTTTCAATCCGTTCGTAAACAGCACACATGAAGGCGTTATAGGTCCATTATTTTGAGAAAGTCTCACCCCACAAATGAAAGACTGGAGAAAATAGCTGCAGAGCAAAGAATGATGGGATTTAAAAAAAAAACGCAAATAGGTCAAGCTTGTTTTCGTATTTTCCCTGTATTAGGAGTCCAGTGAGCAAAAATCACTCAATTTCTGCCAGCTAAACACTTTTTCTGTCTGCTGTAGGCTAATCTACCAAACGAGGGCTTGCTGTCAATGTGAATGAGGCCATTCAGATGGGGAAATCCTACCTACAAATCAGCAAAATAAAAAGGATTACATCCTAAAATGGCACCATATTCCCTTTATAGTGCACTACTTTTGACCAGAAACATATGGGTCCTGGTCAACAGTAGAGCACTGTATATGAAATAGAGTGCCATTCAGGACAAATTAAATACTGAGTCCCAGTGCCATGTGTTCAATTCACACCATAAAGAGGGTGGGGAGGAGACATCAAACCTGCATCTGGAGAGGGAGGAGTAAACTATGAAGAGAAACCCCTCTACTTTAAGCCAGCAGAATTCTTACAAATCTGTCAGAAATATGCCTGGGTTGAGTTCCTAAAACACAATCTCAGGTTTGTCTGTAACCCTACACTACGGGTAACCAAAGAGCACAGGACGAACCCTCTCCAACCCATAATGAAGTGGACGTCCAGACTCACTGACGTCCAGACTTGAATAGAACCATCCTGCACATCACAGGCAAACCACAGCATTTCCCACATCATCTGGCTATATCCACACACTGCATCTACAAGGTAAACATATCCACTTGTCAAAATGTAATAAAACTAGAGCTTTGATGGCAAGAATGTCAGAGACCAAAGCCAGCATCACTCCCTTCATAGTGCTTATGATGCGCCACGGTCCGTGTGCTCAAAGCCAGAATGAGGGAGAGTTGCAGAAAAACAGGACATGTCCTCTTTTAAAATGCCTAATTTAAGACTCAATTACAATACCTCAGTGAAGATAATCGACTTTCAAAGGAGAAATGTTTATTATAGGCTTGTCAGTAACAGGATCTCAGAGCATGCTGGAGACAGCAGGAATTAGCTAGTGAATACAAGAAAAAACTTCCATCTGAAAAGTCCATATTTTGTGTAGTGCAGCAGTTTGCACATCTTTAAACACTGTGGGCGGCTTAGCCGTGGGGAAATTAAGCTACAATAGAGACTAGAGTGGCTGTTAAACATTTTCAGAAAGAAAGCCTGTCTAATGGAGGGGTCCGTCCACAACATGTTCACATTTACAAAAGACTTCAATGCTTTCAAACCAGGCACTTCTTGGTAGGTTGTCACAGTGCAGGCCTGGAGAGAGTGTGTGTTTTCCAGCTGAGGTATTTAGCTGGCTGATTGTGGGATCGGGCACATGGCTAATTTGCATGTGTGAAGGGAGACCACATAATGGCCTCCATGTCAAAAAACAAGGATCACATCACTAGATAAAAGAGGTCAAGCCACGAGTGTCAAAGATACCATTACACAATGGAAACAGAACACAATCCTGATTCCCCCCCCACAGTCCTTGATAGGCAGGTGGCAAGAGCCAATCAGATGCAAGATTAGGTCAATTAGGAGGTAGCGGTCAAATTTACCTCAAATGTTCATGCTTCCAACGTGCTCTTGGAAGTGCAAGATGGACACCAGCATGTACTGTTTTATACGTAATGTAAGTGCCTTAATATCTAAAATAGGCTTCTTTATAGGAACAGGGCATGCATTTTGTTAAATAGCAGAAACCCAATCATCCAGTTGACATTCATTCTAGCTTTAGACTATGGCGATATCGTCTATATGAATGCAGCTGCCACTGGACGCAGTTTATCATAGCCCACTACACTTTACTAGGGAGATGTGTACCGAACCTGTCACTGCATTCTGTATCAGAAAGTAGGCTGGCCCTCTCAAATATTATAGATCAATGCACTACTGTCTGTTTGTTTATAAAGCCCTTGTGCAAATGTCTGCCATACCTTACTTCGTTGCTAAATGACAGACATGCACACAAGTCACCAGACCTGATTACATGGATGGCTAACTCTGGAGATCCCTTCAGTTTCCACCGAGTTAGGTAGATCTGTGGGTAATTTTTTTTGCGGAATGATGTCCAGAACGCTCAAGTTTGATGTTTTGGCGCCACTAGGGCAGTTCAGAAGGCTGGTTGATGACTTATTAGTGAGTAATGTGTTTGTTTTTCATATGTTCATTTTCTTCAATTGCTTGTACATATTGGGAATTTGTATGATCGTGTGCTGAGCTTCCTTGTAAAAGAGACCTTGGTCTCAATGCAATTTCCTTGTTTAAATAAATTGAAATAATGATCATAATACGTGCTGATGAGCACATTTAGCTACTTGGCCAACGCGAGGCCTTCAAATTGGTGTAACAAGGCTAACGTTAGCAGGCTATGCTATAGCTAGCTAGCAATAGCAGATAACAATTGGAGTGTATGATATCTAACTAGCTGGATATCAACAAACGAATGTTAGTGTTAGCTAGTAAGAATTCTGATTTGTTGAATAAAAGTAAATATGCGTTTTGAGATGTGAAACGGATACTTCAATATCTCAGCAGTTGCACAGATCCTGTGCTAGCTAGAAGGAAGGTCGATAGTTTTCGCAGCCCAATCTAACGTTTTTTATTTTTTTTATTTAACCTGTATTTAATTAGGCAAGTCAAGCAAGTCCACAAGTTAAATTGCAAATGTTGTAGTAAATTTATCAGCATGGGTATGCATACGTTTACATGGTACAGTACTGTACCTAAAGTTTGAAATGTTGGAGAACAGACTAACTTAACTAGACTTAAGAGACTAGCAAGCAAGCTAACTGAAAGATCTGGGATCCCCAACCAGAAGTCACCTTGGACAGAAATTGAAATGCCAACTTCAAATCAACCATAACAGAATAGTTAACTAAGTTAGTTAGCTGCCCACAAGGATACGGAATTCAGAAAATGACCATTTGGGTGTTCTCCGCGTGCATGTTTATTTATTCTAAAAACAGAATGTACAAAAGCTGTCCTAGCGATGCTGGCTAGCTAATACATTAGCATAGCAAACGTCTGTCCATAGCTAAATTAACTAGCCAAGCCGCCTGGAAAGCGTAGTTATAGTTCGGCCAATTAGTAAAAAGTGACAAATATGAATGCATCATTTACCTGTGATCTGCCGCTTCCTTGTCCGTTGTTTCCAGGGCTCATGGCAGGGTGACTTCTTTCTTGTCCTCCCCAACTATGAGTTGTTGAACCGTATTGGGAGCTCAAGTCTTTAGTCAGCCCCATGCTTGATTGTTGTTGTTGAGCAGAAGGATTAGTGTAATCTTGATAGCCACTGCCATAGCCCCGCATCATAGGGCTCGGGGATGTCAGTAACTGGTTTAGAGTCGGGGTAGCCCCCGACGGATGCTGCTGACTTTGCCCTGGAAATCTGTGAAACCCTCCAATATTCGCACCACCAGAAGAAGAGGCAGCAGCCATGGCAGCTCTGCTATGATTAGCAGCAGCCGTGTTGCTGACTGGGCCCATCATGTTGTTCCCGTGCCGAGAGGGACTCATCATCCCATATCCACTGTTACCGTAGCCAGGTCGGTAGTTCGGGTAGTGATTGTACGGGTTGTTTTGGTATCCTTCGTGGGAGTTTTGTTGAAGTTGATCCATATTGTTCTGTTGTACCGAATGCATTATCCCAGACCCTGGGCTTTGTTGTCCGCCATGTTGATCAAAGCAAGGCCCTCCTCTTCCCTTTCCATAATAACTATTATTTAACTCCGAAACTGAGCTGTTCCCACTTTGGGACGGGTTGATGTTATTAGTTGGTCCCAAACTGGCATGGTCGTGCCTGCTGTTAATACGGTCCTCCGTTTTGCCCGGTTGGTCCTCCTCCTCACTTTTATTTAGCATTTGTTGCTGCTGATGGAGTTCCACTTGATTCCCTAAAACAACGTTCTCTTTTCCTCCATGTTGGCGGTTTCCACTTTCTCCATGTATCGACTGCTGGCTGTTGTGAATTTGGCGTTGTTGGTGCTGAATGAATTGATTGAATGGCTGTTGCTGTGGAGGTGTGTGGTGGTGCGATGGAGGAGGATCTCCGACACCAACATTTTTCACTTTATGACTGACAAGCGTTCCCGTCTCCATGCTTCCCGAACTCATGCTACAATTTGAAGTCGAAAAAGACTCCGATCTAGAATCTGCACTTTCCTTCTCACGTTGACTCGAATTGTTGTTTACAGGAAAAACTCGAACTCTGTTTGGGTTCAATTCATGGTGATTGCGTTCTACATTAATAGCATGAACGATAGTCCCGTTTCCTACCCCAACTACAGCTCCACCAACTACTCCAGATTTAGCAGATTTAAACTCTTGACTCACGCTGCTAGTTAAACTCGACCTTTTCTTACCAGTTGATGTTGGGGCTGTTGCCACTTGTGCGGCCATGATCAAGTCCACATCTCAGGCAGAAAATCCAGTCGAGCTAGCAAGCTAAACATATAGAAGAAAAGCAGAACACGAAAAGATGCCAGCTAGCTAACGTTAGCGGGAAATGAAAAAGAGCGCATACAGTGTCGAATATGAGCATACATACCATCTATGTTAGAGCGAGCTCATGTTGAAAGTTTTGATAAAGACGGGCATAAAACTTTTTTACTTCCATGTTTAACCCGTATACAGGCAAATGCCTTTTCTCTCCAAAGACCATTTAGCCCAGCATGGCAACAGCGAGCGTTAAGAATCGATAGTTTATACCTCAGCGATCTAGAGGGCTGAATGGCTGACGATTTCCTGGTCGGGGCGGGGCGAGAATATTCTGAGTAGTGGCACCTGAGCCCTAAAAAATAAATATCACTGTTATTCACATACAACAACAAAAAAGTATTTGCATGTTCATAGCAAACCAGGCTGAAAGGGAGCATTTGTATGCCAAAATTGGAAATAGTGTTCGAGCGCCTACTTTTGCGATGAATGGTGCTATTGTTTTCCCTGCTTTCTTTACTATGCCTAATCTACTTGTCTGATTGAATTCATTCACCTATGAATTCACCCCATTCACCCATCATATGTGTGGAAATTGTTGACTGTATACTGTACATGTACTCATTCTTCTCTATGCTCTTCTGTTATTATTAAAGTAACAAGAATTGAAAGAAAAATATAAACAGGCCATATGAGAATGTCTGTGTGTTTCTACGTAGGCCTAAATGAGAGTGAATATACATGAGCAAATATGTTTTTATTTGATTAGGATCCCCATTAGCTGCTACTCTTCCTGAATATGTTAGTCTGTGTGATGTTGAGGTATTGACTCACTTGAGGGACCTGTTCAAGGGGGAAATCGTCTGAGACCTCCCACAGAAATGGCAGCAGCAGCCCAGTCAAGTGAAGCAGGGAAAGTGGGTCAGTGAAAACCCACAGAAAGCAGCACAGTACAGCTCCACAGGAACACACTGACACCACAGACCTTTTTTTTTTACAGGGAAGGGAAAATACTGCTCCAACACAGCGTTTGCAAGCCTATTACCTTCATAGTGCACTACCCATAGGGCTCTGGTCAAAAGTAGTGGACTATCTAGAGAGCAATTTGGGACTCGCTTGCAATCAGCACACCTTGTAATAAGGACACTTGTCAAACCAACATGCTTTCAATTTCAGGGTTGAGTAAATAACAATATGACAATTGATTTGTTTACTAGTAGGATGGCTTCAAGTGACCCAATATGCAGTGTATGAAAGTGACTGTATTCCCAAATGTGTCTTGAAGACTGACCCGTTCCAGTTAGCCATTTCATAGTCTTCGATGACAGTAGAATTTTAAAAAATGATACTGTATTTGCAATCCAAGTTCGTGCATAATTTTTTTCATTGGATAAAGGTAAGCAACCAAAGGCCTCTTCTCAGGCAGCTGGTAGCAAGGTTGATGCCAAAGACCTTGTGGATGGAGGTATATAAGAAGGAATCACAATTAATTTTCTCAAATCGCAATGCATTGGGGAAGCTATGAGAGTACAGACAGCATAGAATTAGATATAAAATGGTAATGTATAGGATGTCTATGACCGGCATTCCAATAACAAAGCCAGATCGTAACGTAAATTATGGTTGTGTCTGAAGCATGCATTCTCTGTACAGGCCAGTGTGTTGGCCTGTGAGAAGGAGATTCTCAAGGGTTTTGCAATCACATCTACATACACATGAAGTACACGTCAATGTCAAGTGTACTTCACAGTGTTTTGCAAGTCTGTGTGGCAATGTGCCCTGGATAATTCCACCAATAAAAAAACAGACATTGATCGTTTTTGTGCCACTATTGTTTGTGTTATATGCACTATATATTAGAGAATAGCTCATTATACAATTGCTACACACAGACATCAGCAAACTAATCAGTACTTTTGATAGTGGAAAGAGAAATTGTTGCAATTAAAGGTACTTTTCACACAATTAGTTGATTCCAGAATATACCATGTCAGGTGAGAGCACACAGAACGGAAACAGGGGTGTTGCTTACTCAGCAGTCAGCACTAACCATGTAACAAACTAATTACACCATGTTCACATCCCAAATGGCACCCTATTCCCTATATAGTGCACTTCATTTGAACAGAGCTCTATGCGCCATAGTCAAAATAAGTACCCTACATACGGAATAGACTTAACCCATGACAAATTATAATCTTCACCCTTTGTCGACTACAGTCTGTGGACATCATCACTTGAATCTTGACCCAGTAGCTACTTCTCCACCATCTAGACACCTTTTATCACCCCACTTAAAGCACCTGTGTGACAGGGACCCAGGCAGGCAGTGGTCTCAAATGGAACCTTACACTATACAGTGGACGACTTTTGAACAGGGCTCATAAGGCTGTGAGACGAGTGACACTGATTGTGTTTCTCCTAATTAAACCTCCCCTGACCTTGGCAGAGGTAAATCATTAGTTTCCCGTTGTAATCATCACACGGCCGCAATTATACCCCATTGGACCTTCATTTGCATTTAGACATAGCTGCTCAGACCATGACAAAAATGTTAAAATACATTTTGACAACGTCAGAGAACTGAGGTACGGACACAGAGACTGATTTCCAAGCTAATGGGATTGCATGATTGGAGCATAGTTATACATATGGTACAGATGTGCAAATATAGCTGATACATCTTTTGTGTGCAAACCTTCCAAAAAAGTATATCTTATAATAACACTAATTCAAGAATATTCAAACATAGAGAGAGCAATTGAACGTCTATTCTTAATTTGAGTATTTACACTACTTGAAATGCAGCCCACAACAGAGGGGGGGAAAGATAATCAGGGAATTACTTGCATCATTAGTAATTCATTACTTTGGTAATAACATGTCCTTTCTTACTGGCAGCTGCCTTACTGAACTAACAAGGGGTTGCCTAGCAATCAGCGTTACACACTGGGTGACATCATTCATGGCTGAATCAATCCCAATCTCTTTAATTAAAATGACCAAGCTGACCATGTAGCATAATTTCCATAAATGTGACCCTCAAGTTAAGTCAGAAAACATGTCTCTCTCTTCTCTTCCCTGTTATGCTTACCAAGCACAGGGCGAGAGGTGGTAGGTGAGATGCATCCCAGTCAGATTAGTATGGTGAAAATGTCAAATATTTTGCTGCAAAATCAAATCCAATTTTACGTGGATCATTGCTGAGACATTATTTTTACCACAGGGTAGCTCCAATAGGAATGTTTTACTTTCCTTTGAAACACACAAGCCAAGAACAGAGAAAGCACCCAGAAGTAGGGCATGTTATGGTTACAATACTGATGCCAGCAGATTTAATATTCTATTCATCTTAATTTGATTGCTGTAGGTGCAGGTTTGAAATAAGGTTGTGGTGTGTAATAGTATTCTTAATCTAAAGTAATTTACCGGTGGTTTCTCAGACAGAGATTAAGTTTGGTCCTGGACTTAAAAAGCAAGCGCAATGGAGAATCTCTCCAGGGTTACATGAAGGGTTCTCACACAAGACAAAGAGAGCCAGCCAGAGAGTCAGTCATACATGATATCCTATATTAATTCCTATGATCCACCACACAAATCCCAGCCTGCATGTCTGAACCAAACTCCGATCTTTAAATCCATTAAGGATCCAAATGAATCATTTAGGTGTGTCGAGACCTGGGCTAAGTTGTTCTGGCACACAGTAAAATGTGGCTATGCATCCCAAATGGCAGCCTATTCCCTTTATAGTCCACTATACTTCTGACAAGGGCACATAGGGCTCTGGTCAAAAGTTGTGCAATATAAAGGAAATAGGGAGCCATTTGGGACGTATCTGTGCTCTTTCTCCGCGCCTGCCTCAGATGAATGATTTATTCAACGACAGGTTGTTGCTGTATTGCCAGATGGATCTCTTGTGTCTCGCAGTTCCACAGATGTGTACACATGTTTAATGGTTGTTTGTGGATGCCTGTCAAGGAAAACAACCTCTTGACGAGGTGACGTCCCCCGTCTGTTCACCCCTCCTAGCGTGAACCGTAAATCAGAGCCTGGGTTTAACAGCGTTGCATCCCAAATGGCACTCCGTTCCCAATATAGTGCACTACTTTTGACCAGAGCCTTATGGGCCTGTAGTAGTGCAAAGGGAATATGGTTCCATTTGGGATGCAGACGACTTATACACACTTCTCTCCCTAAGAGCTCTGACAGGAATATGCTATAGACACTCAGTGAGGGTACAGTACGGCTCACTGTTGCTGAAAGCAAGAATGTGTTTGTTTGTAACTGGAATGACTATCTGAATTGGTCAACTCAAGTTAACATTTTTATGAAACAAACTTCTTTGAAGGTTGTTAGCTATTTACATATTACATTTATGCATTTATGCTAGTCATTTTCCTCTAGTGTCCAACTAATTAATTAAGTCCCAAGTTATTAAGTCATAAGTCTTATGGAGTTTTTAGATAGAGTTGTTGCACTCCGTTTTCTCTGGCCTCCCATTCGCTGAACCATTCTGTACCTTTATACGCGCCTCGGCCCTGGAATGCAGGCCATGTTAACGGAACTAAATGATCAAAGCACATATTCAGAGAGAAAAAAGGTTTACAGTATAGTCCCTCTGGGTGTGTCTGTGGCCTGGCCACAGGCTACATGTGATGTGTCGGCAGTAGTGTAGTGGTAGTTAGTGCAGGATAGTTACAGGATAGTGATGGGTGATGCATCCTTAAAGGACCCGAGGATGGACTTTTGGATCACGCATGAAACCAGATCACATGATCTTCTGACGGTTCTGTCTCAATGTCAGCAGAGGTAGAAGCAGCTGTCTTCCCATCTCAGGGGAGGTATGACACAACAATTAACAGGGACTGTATGTATCAAGCGTCTGAGAGTAGGAGTGCTGATCTAGGATCAGTTTAGCCTTTTAGACCATAATTAACAAGATTACATGGGCAGGGGGGACCTGTCCTAGATCAGCGCTCCTACTGTGAGACGCTTGATACATACGACCCTAGATCAAGACACCAATTTAAGAACGAATGTGCCGAAAACAAAATGCACCTTGAAGTGTTACAAATCAGAAGAGTTTCATTTGTACCCATTGTGTGATCTGTGTTTCAGTGTGGACTTGAAGGATGACTCACAATGGCTAGGGGGTTGGAGTAGGCTGTGAGGTGGTGAAGGGCCACGCGGGCTGGTGTGGGCTTCCAGCCTTAGGGAAGCGCTACAGCAAGGTCTGGTAGGCCTGGATGGACAGGATGTAGAGGCGGCAGGGAGTCAGCGCCGTCATGTTGGCTGAGTGCTTAGCGTCCGTCACCAGGTCCAACTCTGAGAGTGCAGAGTCAGAACAAACAAAAAGACAAGGGTCTGTATTCACAAAGAATCTCAGAGTAGCTGTGCTGATCTAGGACCAGCTCCTCCCTGTCCATACAATCTTATTTATTACAATCTAAAATATAAAACTGATCCTAGATCAGCACTCCTATTCTCAGGCTCTTTACAAATACGGGTCCAGGTCAGGAGGGTCTGAGTTCTCAGCAGGGTATAAAACAAGTTATAATTCAGTATGATACTGTAGATTTCAAGTAGTAACTAATGATGGATTAAACTATGCATTGGTATGGAGCAAGCTAAATATAAGTGTTCATTTTAGGATGGCATGTCCTACTTCGTTCTTCAGTCTTTTCAATAAATGTAAATATGGTTGTACAAAAGAATGTAGTTGTACCCCAAAATGTTTTGGTTTTACTTTAATTTTTATGTTTTTTTGCAGCTACATGTAATTACCATACCATACCCGTACATTGTGTTGTTCACATAAACACATCAAACAACAACCATATTACTATAATGTAGGCGTTAAATCTCAAAATCCCTTCATCAATTTGCATGACAATCCTGGGATATTTCAGCATCTGTTGGTTGCGTTCAGCTCAGCTCCCTTGATAACCAACATAAAATGACTGTTGCATAATATAACAGACAAGTGCATTTTGACCATGATGGAACTACTTGCGTCATCAGTAACGATCCCATTCATCTAATCATTAAAACAAACAACTAATTACACACCTATTATAGCATGAGTATAGACATGTATTATTTTTTTTAATTTATTTCACCTTTATTTAACCAGGTAGGCCAGTTGAGAACAAGTTCTCATTTACAACTGCGACCTGGCCAAGATAAAGAAAAGCAGTGTGAAACAAACAAAAACACAGAGTTACACATGAGATAAACAAACGTACGTCAATAACACAATAGAAAAATCTATATACAGTGTGTGCAAATGTAGTAAGATTAGGGAGGTAAGGCAATAAATAGGCAGTAGTGGCGAAATAATTACAATTTCGCAAATTAACACTGGAGTGATAGATGTGCAGAAGATGAATGTAGGTAGAGATACTCTTAATGATCGGCTATGAAAAGCCAACTGACATTTACTCCTGAGGTGCTGACTTGTTGCACCCTCGACAACTACTGTGATTATTATTATTTGACCATGCCGGTCATATTTGAACATCTTGGCCATGTTCTGTTACAATCTCCACCCGGCACAGCCAGAAGAGGACTGGCCACCCCTCATAGCCTGGTTCCTCCCTAGGTTTCTTCCTAGGTTTTGGCCTTTCTAGGGAGTTTTTCCTAGCCACCGTGCTTCTACACCTGCATTGCTTGCTGTTTGGGGTTTTAGGCTGGGTTTCTGTACAGCACTTTGAGATATCAGCGGATGTAAGAAGGGCTATATAAATCAATTGGATTTTATTTTAATTGATGAATGTGCAGGTAGAGATACTGGGGTGCAAAGAAGATAAATAAATAAAAAATATAAATAAAATAAATAACAATATGGGGATGAGGTAGTTGGATGGGCTATTTACAGATGGGCTATGTACATGTGCAATGATCTGTAAGCTGCTCTGATAGCTGATGCTTAAAGTTAGTGAGGGAGATATGAGTCTCCAGCTTCAGTGATTTTTGCAATTCGTTCCAGTCATTGGCAGCAGAAGCCTGGAAGGAAAGGCGGCCAAAGGAGGAATTGGCTTTTGGGGTGACCAGTGAAATATACCTGCTGGAGCATGTGCTACAGGTGGGTGTTGCTATGGTGACCAGTGAGCTGAGATAAGGCTGGGCTTTACCTAGAAAGGACTTATAGATGACCTCGAGCCAGTGGGTTTGGCGACGAATAAGAAGCGAGGGCCAGCCAACGAGAGCATACAGGTCGCAGTGGTGGGTAGTATATGGGGCTATGGTGACAAAACGGATGGCATTGTGATAAACTGCATCCAGTTTGCTGAGTAGAGTGTTGGAGGCTATTTTGAAAAATGACATCGCCGTCAAGGATTGGTAGGATAGTCAGTTTTACGAGGATATGTTTGGCAGCATGAGTGAAGGATGATTTGTTGCGAAATAGGAAGCAGATTCTAGATTTCATTTTAGATTGGAGATGCTTAAGATGAGTCTGGAAGGAGAGTTTACAGTCTAACCAGACACCTAGGTATTTGTAGTTGTCCACATATTCTAAGTCAGAACTGTCTTAGTAGTGATGCTAGGCGGGCGGGCAGGTGCAGGCAGCGATCGGTTGAAGAGCATGCATTTAGTTTTACTTGCATTTAAGAGCAGTTAGAGGCCACGGAAGGAGAGTTGTATGGCATTGAAACGCGTCTGGAGGTTTGTTAACACAGTGTCCAAAGAAGGGCCAGAAGTATACAGAATGGTGTCGTCTGCGTAGAGGTGGGTCAGAGAATCACCAGCCGCAGAGCGACATCATTGATGTATTCAGAGAAAAGAGTCGGCCTGAGAATTGAACCCTGTGGCACCCCCATTGAGACTGCCAGAGGTCTGGACAACAGGCCCTCCGATTTGACACACTGAACTCTATCTGAGAAGTAGTTGGTGTACCAGGCAAGGCAGTCATTTGAGAAACCAAGGCTGTTGAGTCTGCCAATAAGAATGCGGTGATTGACAGAGTCGAAAGCCTTGGCCAGGTCGATGAATACGGCTGCACAGTATTGTCTTTTGTCGATGGCGATTATGATATCGTTTAGGACCTTGAGCGTGGCTGAGGTGCACCCATGACCAGCTCGGGAACTAGATTGCATAGCGGAGAAGGTACGGTGTGATTTGAAATGGTCGGTGATCTGTTTATTAACTTGGCTTTCAAAGACCTGAGAAAGGCAGGGTAGGATAGATATAGGTCTGTAACAGTTTAGGTCTAGAGTGTCTCCACCTTTGAAGAGGGGGATGACCGCGGCAGCTTTCCAATATTTGGGGATCTCAGATGATACAAAAGAGAGGTTGAACAGGCTAGTAAGAGAGGTTGCAACAATTGCGGAGGAAAATCTTAGAAAAAGAGGGTCCAGATTGCCTAGCCCAGCTGATTTGTAGGGGTCCAGATTTTGCAGCTCTTTCAGAACATCAGCTATCTGGATTTGGGTGAAGGAGAAATGGGGGAGGCTTGGGCAAGTTGCTGTGGGGGGTGCAGAGCTGTTGACCGGGGTAGGGGTAGCCAGGTGGAAAGCAAGGCCAGCCGTAGAAAAATGCTTATTGAAATTCTCGATAATCGTAGATTTATCGGTGGTGACAGTGTTTTCTAGTATTATAAACTGGGTGGTTCAAGCCCTGAATGCTGATTGGCTGACAGCCATGGTATATCAGATCGTATACCACGGGTATGACAAAACGTGTATTTTTACTACTCTAATTACGTTGGTAACCAGTTCATAATAGCAAATAGGCACCTCTGGGGTTTGTGGTATATGGCCAATATAACACGGCTAATTGTCATGCCCTGACCATAGAGAGCCATTGTTTCTCTATGGTATAGTAGGTCAGGGTGTGAATAGGGGGTGATCTAGTATTTCTATGTCTATGTTGTGTTCTAGTTTCTTTTTCTATGTTGGTGTTTTGTATGATACCCAATTAGAGGCAGCTGGTAATCGTTGTCTCTAACTGGGGATCATATTTAAGTAGTTGTTTTTCCCACCTGTGTTTGTGGGATATTGTTTATGTGTAGTTGCATGTTAGCACTCCATTGTCGTCACGTTTCGTTTAGTCTTTATTGTTTTGTGTGTTTCACTAATTAAATATGTGGAAACCATATCGCTCTGCACCTTGGTCCGAGTATGCTTCCAACGAGCGTGACACTAATGGCTGTATCTAATCACTCCGCGTTGCGCATAAGAACAGTCATTAGCCGTGGTATATTGGCCATATACCACACCTCCTCGTGCCTTATTGCTTAATTATAGCAAACTTTCTGATTGAATAATATCTAGCACATCTTATCAGTTATGATTATCATGTGCACCCCTTCCTAGGCATCCCTCTGCATCTTTAATTTATAATCTCACCACACTGAGCAGTGATCAGTCACTGTCTGGGGGACACTGAAGTGGAAGAGGGGCCCTGTTCAATGTTAGTGCACTATATATGGAATAGGATGCCATTTGAGACGCAGCCTAGGACTGTATTTAAAGAATCTAAAGAATGCCCCGTCTGACAGCCTCTCAGTGTACATGGGTGTCTCCATCAGCACGGTGTCCCTATCTATGAAGGACATGCAGTCCCCTAGGGCGCACTGATGGAACTATCAAGTCCCCTCTCTGGTGTATCTTAAACAACAGCTTCTCCAGCAGCTAACTCACAAACATGGGTTGGTGTCACCAAACGCATTCAACATCAGTCTTACAATTGTAGTGGATGACCTCCTGTTTATATACACTCGTTTTTTTTTTTTTTACTGTAATATGTGTTTTTGCATTTACATTGATTGGTTAATACATTTTATGCTACACAAAGATAAATAATATACAGTTTTCTAAACTAATCCAATCAGTTGGATGTATTGAACCAGTACTGAGATGGTCATTCCAGTTTAGAGGATTGAGGTAGTTGAAGTATTCAATCTTCCCTGCCCTGGCAGTCATTCTGGAGATTGTGGATGATTAACTCTGTTGTTGGATATTCTAACTCTGGCTGGATTCCAATAGGACTTACCCAACACTTTGCAAGCCAGCATAATGTGAATTTCGGGCCTGATGTGGCCTGTAAACCAGGAGATTCCTAACACCACTTTGTTAGGGTATAACTAGGCCCTCAAAGAAAGGTCATATGATATATGTGATGTATTTTCATGAAGGCTAATAAGGCTGGTGGAACCATTTCATAGAGGGTTCCAGGAAGAAACCTCCAAAGAGAAAAGGGTTCTTGGTAGAACCCTTCAGACGGTTCTAGGAAGAACCTGGCCTCCCGAGTAGTGCAGCGGTCTAAGGCACTTCATCACAGTGCTGGAGGCGTCACTACAGACCCGGGTTCGATCCCGGGCTGTATCACAACCGGCCGTGATCGGCAGTACCATAGGGCGGCGGACAATTGGCCCAGCGTCGTATGCGTTAGGGGAGGGTTCGGACGGGGGCCTTTACAAGTAGGCCGTCATTGTAAATAAGAATTTCTTCTTAACTGACTTGCCTAGTTAAATAAAGGTTAAATAAAAATAACCTTAAGATGATAAAATGGGTCTTGGTAGAACCATAAACAAATAGTTCACATCTACTACTAAACTACAGGGCTGATAACTAATGATATTTCCATGGACTTCACTTGTAATTCGAGGGAATAAGCCATTGCATATCAGTCTGATTGTCTTCTGAGAGCTCCATGAGGATGGCCTTGTCGGGAAACCACTTTCTATGGTAATGGCTGCCAGGCAGACGGTGGTGTGTCATGTACTCCTTCAGGTTATTGTGTTGAATGGAACAGTTGTTTGAAAGTGTAAGATATTGTGAGTCTCTACCACCCTCTGGTGGGGGTTGTATATAAACTTCCATGGTTATTCAACCCTAGACCAATACAACAACAAAAACAGAATGCAAATAATGATGCATACATATCACACTATCTGATGGGGGGGGGGGGGGTGATAGTTACATATCAGGATATTATTTTTGACGACATATCGTATCGCTTTGCGCTAGTTGGCTGTACCTGCAACAAAACTCCAGTATTTTTCCTTTATAGCTTGTTCTCCTCTCCATCTTCTTTCAATATAGGGAGCCAATTTATTTTCAAAACTTTTATTTCCATGACTGATCAAAACTTGTTTTTGCAGGGCTCTCTTGTCCCTTTGCAGCAAGACACATGATGAGAAATATGTTTGGAACATCGAATCACAATACATATAGAATCCTGAGAATCGCAATACATATAGAATCCTGAGAATCGCAATACATATAGAATCCTGAGAATCGCAATACATATAGAATCCTGAGAATCGCAGTACATATAGAATCCTGAGAATCGCAGTACATATAGAATCCTGAGAATCGCAGTACATATAGAATCCTGAGAATCACAATACATATAGAATCCTGAGAATCGCAGTACATATAGAATCCTGAGAATCACAATACATATAGAATCCTGAGAATCGCAGTACATATAGAATCCTGAGAATTGCAGTACATATAGAATCCTGAGAATCGCAATACATATAGAATCCTGAGAATCGCAATACATATGGTATTGGCACCTAAGTATCGTGATAGTTTCGTATTGTGCGGTCCCTGGCAAATCCCAGACCTACTATCTGTTAAAATAATATATGAATGCATCTGCGTCAATCATCATAATAAACTGATAAACGAAACCTGGACATTAAAATATGTACCTTCCAACCATCATGCTCACAATAACATCATGTGCCATGTGACACAAAGGTCGAAACATAGCCTTGGCATACTGTCTGGAGATCGGCTTGTCCTGGCAAGAATAAAATCACAAGTGAAGCAGAAATTCAGCAACTCTTGGAGGTCAGTGGACGTCAAAAAAGTGCTTATTTTGTTGTTAAAATTAAAACAAGATAGCAAGGTAGCGCTAGTGTTCCCTTCCATTTGCAAGAATAAAATCATATGCATAAATCAAATAACTTTCCAACACTACCTAATTAATTTAGTTTAAATCCAAGTGAAATCTTAGAGCTGTGTTCTTACCAACAGACCATCCAGAGTGACCCAGCTGTTCTGAGGGTGACAGTCCATGAGGGTGACCCAGCTGTTCTGAGTGTGGCAGTCCATGAGGGTGACCCAGCTGTTGTGAGGGTGGCAGTCCATGAGGGTGACCCAGCTGTTGTGAGGGTGGCAGTCCATGAGGGTGACCCAGCTGTTGTGAGGGTGGCAGTCCATGAGGGTGACCCAGCTGTTCTGAGGGTGGCAGTCCATGAGGGTGACCCAGCTGTTCTGAGGGTGGCAGTCCATGAGGGTGACCCAGCTGTTCTGAGGGTGGCCACCAGGAACTGAAAACAGGCGTTCTAATGACACATCAGTAGGATGGAGAGGTGCATGTGCCTGAACTAGAGCACTGCTACATGACACAGTCAATCAATGGGCCTGAGAAAATACAATGAAAAATATACAAGCAGATAAACACAAAATACTGAATAATAATAATTAGAAACATAAAAATATAAATGAAACAGTACAATACAATGTGTATATGCTGCCATGAGGTTGGAAAATATGCAGAAAGAAACCAGAAACTAAGCTTATATCTATCTAAATGGCAAGGCACAATGACCTAACTATGGAATAATTACCAAACCTTGATAAAGAAATGAACAAAAATAACAAAAAAATGTGCTCACACCTCCATAGTTGTGAACATATCATAGTAGCCTAGAGAATCCAAGCAGGTGCAACAGGCTGAACACCGTAGTCATTTTGATCAGACACGTCATTTGAACTCCAGCCAGGTCTGTAGAGGAGATATGTTTGAATGACACTTGCAGCCTGAAACAGACAGCTCTATACACCATGGCTGTACACACAGCGTTCAACCTGTGGGAGGCACTGGCAGCATGTTTAACTTATCTCAGAGAAGCAGTTATCAACTGCATTTAGAAAATGATACAACATTTCAGAGCTAATATTTAAAAACAAAAACGTTTCAAGATAATAGTTGATTATTATTAGCACATTGGAGGGCATCCATGGAGGGTTTAATAATTCCAACAACATTGCAACATCAAAACCTGAAAGAATCAGGGGGAATGTAGGGTACATACCCCACTGGTCATTAGACAGTAATCCACTTGTGCCACAGCCAGAGGGTCTGGAATGAATCAGGTTTTCTGATAGTGGTTCCTGACTTTTCTAAGGTCCACAATGGCAGTCTGAAAAACATAAGAAGGGAACTTATCTCATGCTGATTTAGAATAGTCTCTCTCTCATAATGTACTTCAACTAAATGTGTCTACAACAACAGAAAGAAGTTTCAAGTTTCAAAGTGTATTCACCACGTGCACAGGAAGGATACAACAGGTGTAAAACAGTACAGGGAGATTCTTACCTTCAGAGCTCTTTCCAACAATGCAGTCATAGGTGTAACCAATATGAAAATGAAGGGCAAGGTCAACCTAGCTCAAAATGTAGTCCATTTTTACATTGTAGTCAAGCCAGTGGATATTGATTTGATTCTCGCTCACATCAAGAGGAATGGCAACAACCACGTTAATGACAGTCACAATAATCATTATCACAAGCTGTTATTTGGTATGAAATGAAAAGCAACTGAACCTTAGAAATTCATGACAATGAAAAATAGTAGCCATTTTAATTTGTCAGTATTTGGTTACATGTAATTTCCTACCAAATTTAAAATTTAATGTACAGATGTAGGATCTTAAATTGATCACTCTTTTGTTGCTGAAAATTTGGAAATTATAACTTTTAGTCTATTTCAGTTTTTAAAAGGCTTCTAAAGTTTGTAATTTACACTTTGAAATGTAAGACTTGATTCCCCCTAATGAAAAATATATCAACCCCTACAAAAACGTCTTTTAATTTTAATCCACATATTAATTCACATTTCCTGTTGCTGCAGGATTATGTTCCTACTGTATCAAACTGGCTAAAATTAAGATCCTACATCTGTATTGCTGCCAGAAAAAAATACCTGTAGCTATACATTTTGATTTTGGTTGCTAGCCCACTTGGAAAAGACAGGATTTGGTATGAGTTAGCAGTACTGTTGTAGCTACTAGTAGTCAGTGTTGCCAACTTAACTTTTGGAGACTCTGACATGAAAGCACGTATTGTTCTTACTGTTCTCAACGAGCAGCGGGTGCAGCCGTGGGCCCCACCCCGTCCCAAAGCCTCGCGCAGCAGTCCATCCCAGCTGCAGTCAGAGCAGGAGATGTTCACCCTTCCGTGTCCAGACTGCAAATGAATCGCGCATGCGGGAAGCCGCCGCTGGCTGATCCCGCCCTGGCTTACATTCAGGGCGGGATGTAAATGTAAAAAACTAAACTTTTTTTTTTTATGAAAATAAAAAATGAAATAAAAAACGAAGTAACTCCGCCAGAGTGTGTCTTTTGGGTCACTTTTGCCGGTCCCAAGCCTGGATAAAGGAGGAGGGTTGGAATTGTGACATAAAAAAAACAAGAATCGACAGAAGAAAGTTCATTTGTAGTTCTAAGCATATTTCGTTTTTTTTTTGCTCACTTTTTTTGTCTCCCAAGACGTTATTTCTCTCTCCTACAGCGTCCATCACAATTACATGCACATGGCCAATTATGCAAATTGGGTGATGACATCATTTGGCGACTTCTTGCTACTTTTAGGACAGCCAATAGCTACTTATCATGCGGTACCGAGTCAATGTGCGGGGTTACAGGCTAATTAGGTAATTTGTACATGTAGGTAGGGGTAAAGTGACTATGCATAGATAATAGACAGCGAGAAGCAGCATTGTAAAAACAAAGGGGGATCTATGTTACTAGTCCGAGTGGGCATTTGATTAATCGAAAGAATGGCACCGGAGGAGATACCTGCCGTTTTACGGTGTCCTAACCAATTGCTGTTGTGTGTTTTTTTGCGTTATTTGTAACTTATTTTGTACATAATGTTTCTGCCACCGTCTTAACACTTATTATAAAGATGAGTCGGTGATGGTAGGAGTGACCCCTGCCTTTTGGCTGATCCATTTGTGGTTTCAGGGTGGGTGAAAAAGGAGTTGGGTGCTATGGAATCGGTGAAATGAACCAGAAGTGGCCTTCTGATAATTGTTAGTGTTTCTGCTGGTGGTGGAGCAGGTGCTTTGCGCCAAACGAATTGGGACAAGATATGTGTCTTGTTTTGCTCTCAAGAAAAGGGTGACATTGAAAGGAGTGATTACTGGGGTAGCGGTACATTTGAAAGTGGACCAACTGAAGGGGAAGATTCCCGGTGTTTGTGATGCTTTTCATTTGGTGCGACGCGTACAGGATGGTGTGACGTATACAGGGTGGCGTGAGTGGTGAAACAGAAGAGTCATTGTCTGTTCTTTTGATGTTGGGTCTTTGCTCGACAAAGTGATGATAGGATATTTCAGTTAACCAGTACGAGTTTATGTGCCAAATACATTCCGTTGTTACAGGTGTAAAGTTTATGGGCATGTAGCAGCAGTGTTTAGAAGTGAGGTTCCTAATTCTGGAAAGTGGGCAGAAGGGCATGAGATAAATGACTGTGTACCATTGGGGAAAGAAGCAGTATGAGTTCATTGTAGGGGTGCCCATGGGGCTGGGGACCAGAAATGTCAGAGAGAGGCATGTTGAGATTACCAGGGTTAGATTAGAGCAGAGGTTGTCCTATGCTGAGGCAGTGAAGAAATAGGGCTAGGCCAACGAGTGTATATGCTTCAGTAAGATTGGCTTTTTAGCGTTCATAGCAATGGTTATCAACTGTACTGCAGGGATGGGATGTACACTATATATACAAAACTATGTGGACACCCCTTCAAATTAGTGGACTCGGCTATTTCAGCCACACCCGTTGCTGGCAGGTGTATATGTAACCGATGTGAAATGGCTAGCTAGTTAGCGGTGGTGCGCGCTAATAGCGTTTCAATCGGTGACGTCACTTGCTTTGAGACCTTGAAGTAGTGGTTCCCCTTGCTCTGCAAGGGCCGCGGCTTTTGTGGAGCGATGGGTAACGATGCTTCGTGGGTGACTGTTGTTGATGTGTGCAGAGGGTCCCTGGTTCGCGCCCGGGTCGGGGCGAGGGGACGGACTAAAGTTATACTGTTACATATACAATCGAGCACACAGCCATGCAATCTCCATAGACACATTGGCAGTAGAATGGCCTTACTGAAGAGCTGTGACTTTCAATGTGACACTGTAATAGGATGCTGCATTCCTGCCTTGCTACATCTTCCCCGGTCAACTGTAAGTGCTGTTATTATGAAGTGGAAACTTCTAGGATCAACAACGGCTCAGCCACAAAGTGGTAGGCCACACAAGCTCTCAGAACAGGACCGGCGAGTGCTGAAGCCATTTGCGTGTAAAAATTGTCTGTCCTCGGCTGCAACACTCACTACCAAGTACCAAACTGTCTTTTGAAGGAACGTCAGCACAATAACTGTTCGTCAGGAGCTTCATGAAATGGGTTTCCATGGCCGAGCAGCCACACACAGCCACACACAATGCAATGCGCATTGCCAAGCTTTGGCTGGAGTAGTGTAAAGCTCACCGCCATTGGACTCTGGAGCAGTGGACACGCGTTCTCTGGAGTGATGAATCACGCTTCTGGCAGTCCGATGGACAAATCTGGGTTTGGCAGATGCCAGGAGAATGCTACCTGCCTGAATGCATAGTGCCAACTGTAAAGTTTGGTGGAGGAGGAATAATGGCCTGGGGCTGTTTTTCACGGTTTGGGCTAGGCCCCTTAGTTCCAGTGAAGGGAAATCTTAACGCTACAGCATACAATGACATTCTAGACAATTCTGTGCTTCCAACAGTTTGGGGAAGGCCCTTTCCTGTTTCAGCATCACAATGACCCTGTGCACAAAGCAAGACCCATACAGAAATGGTTTGTCAGGGCCTCCCGAGTGGCGCAGCGGTCTAAGGCACTGTTTTGCAGTGCTAGAGGCGTCACTACATATCCGGGTTCGATCCCGGGCTGTGTCGGAGCCGGCTGCGACTGGGGGACCCGGTTAGGGGAGGGTTTGCCCGGCTGGGATGTTCTTGTCCCATCGCGCTCTAGCGACTCCTTGTGGCGGCTTGTCGCATGCACGCTGACTTCGGTCGCCAGCTATACGGTGTTTCCTCTGACACATTGGTGCAGCTGACTTCCGGGTTAAGCGAGCAGTGTGCCAAGAAGCAGTGCGGCTTGGCGGGGTCGTGTTTCGGAATACATATGGCTCTCAACCTTCGCCTCTCCCGAGTCTGTACGGGAGTAGCAGCGATGGGACAAGACCGTAACTACCAATTGAATATCACTACCAATTGAATATCAATATGGTTTGTTGAGATTGGTGTGGAAGAACTTGACTGGCCTGCACAGAGCCCTGACCTCAACTCCATCGAACAACTTCGGGATGAATTGGAATGCTGACTGCGAGCCAGGCCATATCGCCCAACATCAGTGCATGACCTCACAAATGCTCTTGTGGCTGAATGGAAGCAAGTCCCCACAGCAATGTTCCAGCATCTAGTGGAAAACCTTCCCAGAAGAGTGGAGGCTGACATAGCAGCAAAGGGGGGACCAACTCCATATTAATGCCCATGATTTTGGAATGAGATGTTCGATGAGCAGGTGTCCACATACTTTTAGTAATGTATTGTAAGTCAAAGAAAATAGAGGTTGTGGGGGAAAGCTGCAGAGAAGTATTTGGGTGTAGGAGGTTTGATGTCAGAAGAGTTACAGGGTATGTTCAGTGGTGTCCCGTCATTTCAGTCTGTTGGCCTGAGGTAGGACTAGATAGGTTTAAATAGTGGAATAGGGTGGTGGGTTTTTAATGAGTGTAGGGTTAGATGGTTGGGTATTTTTAATTTTTTTATTCCATGCAAAGTATAAGGGAGTTCTACTCCAGTCCTGTTGGTGGCGGTAATGCAACATTTATTGGATACCAACCTCATCGAGACAAAACGTTTATGCCTACATCCAGCCACAGATAGAACACTGCAGTCTTCTAGAACAATGGTTCCCAACCAGGGGTACTAGGACCCCTGGGGGTACTTGGCCTATCAACAGAGGGTACTTGAGAAGACTCATGAGAAGACTCATAGTTACTAGTAAAATGCACATGAGGGGGTACTTCTGGGTTACTCTAGGCAGAGCAAAATTCAGTTGGTGGTACACTAAACGAAAAAGGTTGGGAACCACTGTTCTAGAATATTGGACCATTGGCTTTCATACTTTTCGAATTCTCGCACAGCTCAAGCAATTTCTCTAACTATCAACACATTGAAATGAATAGAGGATGTGTACCGGGAGACGAGTTGGTTGGGAATTGTGGGAGGTACGTTTTCGGGCGGATGGTGGTCACATTCGCATGCCGAACTATCACGTCCTAGTGATTTACGCTTTACACAGGTAACACAACTTCCGCGAACACGGTGCTGTCACAGAACCACTGGATAGAACAATGGTTAGTTATTAAACATGTTTGGTGCCTCCACAGATGCATTTATTTACAGGTCGCTAACTTAACATCGGCTTTTAAACCCAATCTAATATCAAAGACAGTGGCCACTTTGTCATTATTTTCAGGATTTTCTGTAATTAGGAGATCTGATTGATTTTTCTGATTGAAGCACCCACATGCTAGCCTCAGTTACCCATCTAACATATGTAGCTAACTATAGCATGTCCCCAACCTGCCAAATGTACACCTGAAATGTCTCTACGAGCAATTAAAATGTATTATTCTGCTGCACGTACACCAGCTTCTGTGTATGCCTACTGGTAGAAAATGTTGCAGAGATTCTTTGATGGTAGAAATAAAATGTGTTTTAAAAGGTAAATAAATCACAAAATGTAAACGTGAAATGGCTTTATATTCACTGAACACACATGGATAATAACAGTTACATTTATCCATATTCAAATGTTGTATTTGGACTTGCAGTCATTGTGTGTGCAGGAAGTGCACGCAGTCAAGTACACTCATGTCTCAATTTTGTTTTAGATTCAAGCCCAGGACTGCTCAGAGAATGACAGAGAAGCTGCGAGGAAAAAGGAGATCTGAAGAACACAGACAATTCCATGTAAAGGCTTTGAGCCTCAGTGGCAGTAGACCAAGGCCACACACTGAGGAAAGAACAGTAATAATGTCATGCAATTATAAGAAAATGGTTGGCTGCTGGCAGGAGACAAACTTCCCACCAAGTCTTTTATGTTTTGCTGTAGCCAGGTTGGATGAACTGGAATAGTATTTATTATACCTCTTAGTTGTTCCCTATGAATTGACTCCCCAAATTAAACCCCCTAGTCAAGATGGCATTGAAAATGTTATTGCTGAATTGTAAAACTTCTTGGTGAGCAAGAATCCAAGATTCAAATAGCTCCACAAAATCAAAGTCCCTTAATTAAATATCTTCATAAAGAACCGAAACAAAAGAGACATACAAACTTAGTATTTATGTAGTGGTGTAAATAGGGCTATAAAGACAACATTTTCTGTTACTGAATAGGTGAATTTCATATTGGCTGACTCAACCATGTTTTTTCTTCCCTTAATTCCTCAATTTTTAGTTGGGGTCATTAAAGATAACAAATGCTTAGGAACAAGAACTCACTAAGTTACATTTCCATGTAATGCCTTAAGGGTGAGCAGAATGTCAATATACCACAGTGCTACTGTAAGTAAAACTATAAACTAAAATGCTATGCAGTTTATATGCACTCCCTTGAAAATGAAATACAGACAGTGTAGACAGAAAGAACATCTAAAAAAAAAAGATTGAGGATGTGCTTTTTTACTGCTTCTTTGATACATTGCATGCATGGGCACTGCATAGTAAGTCAGTATTGTTGTTTTCTGTCACAGTGGAACATCCACAGAACTAGAATTCTATTTCCATGGGAACATCAGCCCTCACAGATAATTCTCTTGACACTGTAGAGGTGTGGTGGTTGCGGTCCATTACCCCAATCCTGTTCACTGTGAAGAACATTTCCATTGGGACATTCACTTCCATGCACTAAAACAGTTGATGACCGTTGTTTGTTTTTCATGCCTTCTTGGTAAAGGTGATGTAATTCATCCAGAATAATGAACAGGTAATGTCTTCTCAAAGGCGTAATCATCCGTTTACTTTTGTGGATGTGCTTGGTGTGTATCCTATGGATTGAGAGATTTTTGTGCAAACAACTATTACAAACCAATTACAGTACTAGTAATGTAGCCTATTAATACCAAAGACAGCTATAATACTCATTTAGTTTCCCCTACGTATTGAGAGTAAGTGATAGGGGGGGACTAAAGCCACTGAAGAGATGTATCTGGGGGAGGGGGGGACTAAAGCCACTGAAGAGATGTATCTGGGAGGGGAGGGGGGGACTAAAGCCACTGAAGAGATGTATCTGGGGGGGGGGGGGGGACTAAAGCCACTGAAGAGATGTATCTGGGGGAGGGGGGGGACTAAAGCCACTGAAGAGATGTATCTGGGAGGGGAGGGGGGGACTAAAGCCACTGAAGAGATGTATCTGGGGGGGGGGGGGGGACTAAAGCCACTGAAGAGATGTATCTGGGGGAGGGGGGGACTAAAGCCACTGAAGAGATGTATCTGGGGGGGGGGGACTAAAGCCACTGAAGAGATGTATCTGGGGGAGAGGGGGGGACTAAAGCCACTGAAGAGATGTATCTGGGGGAGAGGGGGGGGACAAAGCCACTGAAGAGATGTATCTGGGGGAGGGGGGGACTAAAGCCACTGAAGAGATGTATCTTGGGGGGGGGGACTAAAGCCACTGAAGAGATGTATCTTGGGGGGGGGACTAAAGCCACTGAAGAGATGTATCTTGGGGGGGGGACTAAAGCCACTGAAGAGATGTATCTGGGGGGGGGACTAAAGCCACTGAAGAGATGTATCTGGGGGGGGGACTAAAGCCACTGAAGAGATGTATCTGGGGGAGGGGGGGGACTAAAGCCACTGAAGAGATATATCTGGGGGAGGGGGGGGACTAAAGCCACTGAAGAGATGTATCTGGGGGAGGGGGGGGGGACTAAAGCCACTGAAGAGATGTATCTGGGGGAGGGGGGGGGGGGACTAAAGCCACTGAAGAGATGTATCTGGGGGAGGGGGGGGGGGGGGGGTTACTAAAGCCACTGAAGAGATGTATCTGGGGGAGGGGGGGGGGGGGGACTAAAGCCACTGAAGAGATGTATCTTGGGGGGGGGACTAAAGCCACTGAAGAGATGTATCTGGGGGAGGGGGGGGACTAAAGCCACTGAAGAGATGTATCTGGGAGGGGAGGGGGGGGGACTAAAGCCACTGAAGAGATGTATCTTGGGGGGGGGGGGCCAAAGCCACTGAAGAGATGTATCTGAGAGGGGGGGGGCTAAAGCCACTGACGAGATGTATCTGGGGGAGGGGGGGACTAAAGCCACTGAAGAGATGTATCTGGGGGAGGGGGGGGGGAGGGGGGGGGGACTAAAGCCACTGAAGAGATGTGTCTGGGAGGGGGGGACTAAATGTACTCTTGTGGCACAAAATGAGGGTCATTTGATTAATTAGAGTGGAATTGCACCCAGCAAGATGATGAACACTGTGTGTGTGTGTGTGTGTGTGTGTGTGTGTCTCACAGTGCTCAGCTGTGTGTGCATTGGGCTAATTTGATGCCTGATTGAACCCACTGTAAGAGTATGTAGATTTTGGCTTGGACAAGCCTGACTCCCAGTCCCAGCAGAGCCTACCGCCTGACAAACCTCATATTATCTGGAGGTGTTGGAAGTCAGAGCACGGACAGACAACAAAGAGCAGCATTAACGGGAGGGAAGATCAAGTTTTACAGAATCTGATTATGTGCATGTTTTCTGATCGGGGAAACTGGGAGAGTCAAGCTATTAAAGCCACTAGGAAAGAAGAGGAAAATAGATGTTTTAATTTAGATCACATCCTTTTATCATGTTATCAAATGTCAAAAGAATGCATTATTTAAAATGAAATAAAAAGAAATGTTTCAGTATTTTCACTTACAGATATATTTACATTATTTTATAGAGAACTTTAGTTGTTTTGCACAGTAACAGGCGTTTGCTTTGTTGCCACTTGTGGACTGAAGACAGGATTGTGCACACTAAGTCCCTTTACACATCCATTGTTTTGAGAGAGAGAGAGAGGCAGACTACACTCTTGGGGAAAAAACGGTGATATCTAGAACCTAAAAGGGATATTCGGTTGTCCCCATTGGTTCCAGGTAGAAACCTTTTGGCTCCAAGTAGAACCTTTTTGGGATCCATGTAGAACTCTTTCCACGGAGGGTTCTACATGGAAGCTAAAATGGTTCTACCTGGAAACAAAAAGGGTTTTACCTAGAACCAAAAAGGGCACTCCTATAGGGACGGCCAAACCAGCCTTTTGGAATCTTTTTTCGAAGAGTATAGAATATTGCAATCATGATGTTTTGTTGCAGTTATGCATGTTCCATTTATCTTCATTGTAGTAAGCAACACTCTCGGTCTGACATCCATTATGGAACAAGTTGACAGCTGAACAAAAACATTTGTTGACAGCTTAACAAATCCTTTTTGAGCAATTTTTTGCAATTAACAATCAAAAACATACTCAAGTTGAACTGACTTGTGGATTGACAATCACGTGGAAACATGCGTTTTAATGAGAACCTGATATCCACAGTAAATTGACTCATTAATAAAGTTATGTCCTGAATCATAATAAAACAAACCATTCTCAAAGACCAAAAAAATATATAAACCATATTTTATCAACAAGTGTACATGACCTCTTTTAAAATGCGAAGCATAAGCATTATCAAGTACATTTCTTTTTAACCTTATTCTAGAATCTAGATAATAGTATTCCATGTTGAAAACATGAACATCGATAGGAGAGCACAGTAAAGTCTTGGTTCTCTGAGACATCAACTGTACTTAGACTTTCCTCTGATCACAGGCAGAACCAAATTTATGAGCATTGTTTGGGAAAGTCTTTGTGAACTTTGTGAAAATAAACACTCAAATGATTTCACCTTTTCCCAGTGGAGCCCTTGTAGTTATTTTTGTTATCTTCCATACAAGTAAGAAAAAACTGAGCATAATACCGTTGAAGTCGGAAGTTTACATACACCTTAGCCAAATACATTTAAACTCAGTTTTTCACAATTCCTGACATTTAATCCGAGTAAAAATTCCCTGTCTTAGGTCAGTTACGATCACCACTTTATTTTAATAATGTGAAATGTCAGAATAATAGTACAGAGAATGATTTATTCCAGCTTTTAATTCTTTCATCACATTCCCAGTGGGTCAAAAGTTTACATACACTCAATTAGTATTTGGTAGCATTGCCTTCAAAGTGTTTAACTTGGGTCAAACGTTTCGGGTAGCCTTCCACAAGCTTCCCACAATAAGTTGGGTGAATTTTGGCCCATTCCTCCTGACAGAGCTGGTGTAACTGAGTCAGGTTTATAGGCCTCCTTGCTCGCACACGCTTTTTCAGTTCTGCCCACAAATATTTTATGGGATTGAGGTCAGGGTTTTGTGATGGCCACTCCAATACCTTGACTTTGTTGTCCTTAAGCCATTTTTACAACTTTGGAAGTATGCTTGGGGTCATTGTCCATTTGGAAGACCCATTTCTCCAAAAAGTACAATCTTTGTCCCCCTCAAGCAAAGAGGCACTGAGTTTGAAGGTAGGCCTTGAAATACATCCACAAGTACACCTCCAATTGACTCAAATTATGTCAATTAGCCTATCAGAAGCTTCTAAAGCCATGACATAATTTTCTGGAATTTTCCAAGCTGTTTAAAGGCACAATCAACTTAGTGTATGTAAACTTCTGACCCACTGGAATTGGGATACAGTGAATTATAAGTGAAATAATCTGTCAGGAAACAATTGTTGGAAAAATTACTTGTGTCATGCACAAAGTAGATGTCCTAACCGACTTGCTAAAACTATAGTTTGTTAACAATACATTTGTGGAGTGGTTGAAAAACAAGTTTTAATGACTCCAAGCTAAGTGTATGTAAACTTCCAACTTCAACTGTATGTGCTGACATTTGAGGCAAACACACAACACATTTTTTTGCAAATCTGAAATCGCTGGAGAAAGGTAGCCACAATGTCTCTTTTCCAAAACAAGAGCAGCCCTGCCATCTAGACCTACTCATGCCTGAGATCAATGTTCTATGTTCTACTCAGCACATTATTTTCAACTCTAAGTAAATCATTGTTGCCTGAAGGGGTCCTAAAAGTCATAATAAAATAGCCAAATGATCCATGGTATGACAATCTTAAAACAACTCCATATGTCAGCTTTCACCCACAGGATTATGTATTCATTGTAACCAACTTTCAACATAGACAAACCTTGTATAAAATATGTTGAATTTGTACCTTTTGAAATAACATCAGATCTTCAATGTTTATAAAAAATAAACTATAGTCTCGGCAGCACCTCCTACTGGACAGTTGATCTATCAACAGCTATTCATTTGTTCTCCCATCCTGGGTTTTAACCAAGCCAAGCCATGCTTAGCTTTGATGTTTGTCACTGACTACTACCAATGTGCTATCGTGAAAATTATTATATACTCTTAATAACGACATATATTCACGGTTGCTAGCAAAGTCGTTCCAAAGGGTAGGTTTAACAGAGCAAATGAGATGTAACCATACTTTATAAGTCATATACAGTGCCTTCGGAAAGTTTTCAGACCCCTTCACTTTTTTCACATTTTGTTACGTTACAGCCTTATTCTAAAATTGATGAAATAAAAACAATTCCTCAGCAATCTACACACAATACCCCATAATGACAAAGCAAAAACAGGGGTTTATTAATTTATTAAAAATAAAAAACAAAAATACCTAATTTACATATGTATTCAGACCCTTTTTCCATTGATCATCCTTGAGACATTTCTCCAACTTGATTGGAGTCCACCTGTGGTAAATTCAATTGATCGGACATGATTTGGAAAGGCACACACCTGTCTATCTTAGGTCCCACATTTGACAGTGCATGTCAGAGCAAAAACCAAGCCATGAGGTCGAAGGAATTGTCCGTAGACTTCCGAGACAGGATTGTGTCGAGGCACAGATCTGGGGAAGGGTACAACCAAGACTTTTCCTAGAGCTGGCTGCCCGGCCAAACTGAGCAATCGGGGGAGAAGGACGTTGGTCAGGGAGGTGACAAAGAACCCGATGGTCACTCTGACAGAGCTCTAGAGATGGGAGAACCTTCCAGAAGTACAACCATCTCTGCAGCACTCCACCAATCAGGCCTTTATGGTAGAGTGGCCAGATGGAAGCCACTCCTCAGTAAAAGGCACACAACAGCCCGCTTGGAGTTTGCCAAAAGGCACCTAAAGAACTGACCATGAGAAACAAGATTCTCTGGTCAGATGAAACCAAGATTGAACTCTTTGGCTGAATGCTAAGCGTCACATCTGGAGAAAACCTGGCACCATCCCTACGGTGAAGCATGGTGGTGGCAGCATAATGCTATGGTTATGTTTTTCAGCGACATGGACTGGGAGACTAGTCAGGATCAAGGCAAAGATGAACGGAGCAAAGTACAGAGAGATCCTTGATGAAAACCTGCTCCAGAGCGCTCAGGACCTCAGACTGGGGCAGAGGTTTAACTTGCAACAGGACAACAACCCTAAGCACACAGCTAAGACAATGCAGGAGTGGCTTCGGGACAAGTCTGTGAATGTCCTTGAGTGGCCCAGCCAGAGCCCGGACTTGAACCCGATTGAACATCTCTGGAGAGACCTGAAAATAGCTGTGCAGCAATGCTCCCCATCCAACCTAACAGAGCATGAGAGGATCTGCAGAGAAGAATGCGAGAAATTCCCCAAATAAAGGTGTGCCAAGCTTGTAGCGTCATACCCAAGAAGACTCGGGGCTGTAATCACTGCCAATGGTAATCACTGCCTTTACTCAGTACTTCAACAAAGTACCGAGTAAAGGGTCTGAATAATTATGTAAATGTGATATTTCCTTTTTTTTTTCATTTTGTAAACATAAATTAGCAAAAATGTCTAAAAGTCTGTTTTTGCTTTGTCATTATGGGGTATTGTGTGTAGATTGATGAGGGAAAAAATTATTGAATACATTTTAGTATAAGGCTGTAATGTGGAAAAAGTCAAGGGGTCTGAATACTTTCAGAATGCACTGTATCATCAATGATACTATATTGCATTTGAAAAGTCAGTGATAACACATTTAGATGACAACTAAACCAAAAATCTGACATTGTTTTTCCATTGTTTTTCCATTGTGCACAGTGTGTGTGGGACTGCAGGGAATTATTTTCTGATTTTCGGATGATTTTACCATCTTTATTTCCAACTACGAAAATTATTTATATTTCTTGTCTCAGAAAACTTGGGGAGCCAAATAAAATCACCGCTTTTTGTGGAACCCTGCCCTATGTAGTGCCCTATGGGCCTTGGTCAAAAGAAGTGCCCTAAATAGGGAATAAGGTGCCATTTGGGACGTAGCCTCTATTACCCTCCGTCAACACGAGGGGACAGCAGCTTGTGACAGCTAACCTCTGGCCATAGAACAGACTCCTACCGCTGTGCCTCCTGCAGCAATGACACACGGACACACGCCGTAAAGATGATTGGGTACAAGACCCTATTACCCTCGCAGCTAGAGAGGGAGAGGAAGGACAAGGGTGTGTGTGTGTATCTGTGTGTGTGTGTGCATGCGGGGGGGGGGGTGCAGTAAACGAGTAGTGTGCATCCAGCCGTAGCGAGGGGATAATGGGAAAGCAAAGAGGATCATTATCTCTGACAGCCTGCGCTGCCATGCACCTTATTCCCCTCCACAACTTGCAGGAAAAAATGGACTGGATGTTTGTGTATGGTGTTGGTGGGAATCTGAACTCTCTTTTCACTTTGTTAATCTTCTCTAAGTCTCCTTTACAGACAGTTGAAGTTCTACACATTCTTTTGGGCACAAGCGTTGGTAACTATGTTTCAGTAACTACTCTGCATTCCACTGAGTTATTTAACAAGCTACAGATAATTAGCATGCAAAGAAGACTCAATATCAATCAGTCCGTTTAACTTTGGATATGATTGATGATTATTTTTTGTCTCACAAGGCAAATGGGTTCTAAAAGGTTGCAAAGAATGGCTTTTACACCTTCCTTTTTCCAGACATATCGACACTATCTTACTATGCAAACGTTCTGATGGCTTATTATTAGCAGCTAGTTATCATCAGCACTTTTTTCTCATTGAAACCTTTGGTATGGAAAAGCCTCCGCATCAGTTTTTAAAGGAACTTGTCACAGGTTTGACAGTACTTGCGCTGTGTTTGTGCATTTTTATGGCACCTCTACTCTACCCTACCATTGTGTCTTTCCGCCCACCACAGCAGCAGTCAAGGAGGCATTTGCACCAGGAATTTGGATCCACAAGCTGTCTTTCTCCAATAGTTTGGGAATACCTTTACTGCTTGTGCTCGCAGTAGCGAGAGAGAACAGATGAGAGGTGGCGATAAGGCTGTCAACGTCATTAGCCTCCTCCCTCTCTTTCTCCCCTCCACTCTCTCCCTCCTCCTCCCATCCTCCCTCCCCCTCTTTCTCCACTCTCTCCCCTTCACAAGGCAGCCAGTAGAATGTCCTCAGGATTCTCCCCCCACCCCACTAACAAGAGTAGGGTTTAGGGATAAAACATATTAAACATAGTCCTGCAGGCTGTAGCCAGCCCGGGTGTCTTTTGGAGGGACTCTGGATGGAGAGTAGAACTGCTGCGTTCCCTTGTCTTCATGTAGAGGCTTCTCCTGCTGGATGTCGTCAGCTGCTTGGACCTTACCCTGGGACCCTTTGTCAACCCACTGTAGCTGCTCCTGGCTCGACTGCTCATTAGGCGACGTCTGCTGTTTAAAGTCCTTCTGCTCCCGTTGCTGTTGCTCGCGCTGTATCAGGTCACACTGTATCAGGTCGCGCTGTAGTTGCTCCTGGTTTATCTGCTGCTGCAGTAGTTTGTCAGGAAAGGTGGTAGAGGTGGAGGTCGAGGTGTAGTCTCTTTTTCCGGGACACGACAAACAAAAGATGACCCCACCGGCAAGCAGGAAGCCGGCAGAGACAAAGGTCACGTACACGGCCCCCCCAGGCTCGTATTTACTGCTCTCGGGCACGTTGGAGTCCAGGAAGGTGGTGATGACCTCGTTGGTGAACCAGGAAGCGGGCACCAGGCAGAGAATGCCAGCCAGGATGAAGCAACCCCCCGCGGCAATGGCCGCGTGCCCCTTTGCCCGGTGACTGCCCCCCCAGCGGGTGCACTTCAGCCCTAGGACAGCGAGACAGAGGCCCAGGCAACCCATCATGCACGATAGAACCATTGTCGTCCTGGCGGTCTGCAGGTAGGCGGGCAGCGACAGCACGGAGTACTTCAAGGTGCAGCTGAACACGCCGGTGCTGTACCAGGTGCAGTCCATCCACAGCCCCTGCATCTGGGAGATGGCAGTCATGATGTTGGAGCCCACGTCAGCACTCACCTTCCAGTTGGGCAGCAGCGTGGCCACGGTGGCGCCCAGGACGCCCAGCAGCGCCAGGGCGAAGGCAAGGATCTGCATGGTGGAGGACACCATCGCCGAGTTGCGAGTCCCCTCCGGCACAGCGGCACCGTCACCCTGTGGTGGCCCGAGCCTGGCTCCCTGGCTCCGTCTCTCCCTATCGCCCCGTGCAGCCTCAGGTCCTGACAGCAGATAATTCCTCAGTGCAGGCTTCAGTGGGCTGTGATAAAAATCGAAATGAGAATTTAACTGAGCGAGCAAGCGTGACGATCAGACGGAGGAGGCAGGGGCTGGATGAGGCAGGTGCTGTATGAGGCAGGGGCTGGTGATGGGGAAAGGAAACTGCGCTCTGCTCTTTTTTTCTCCCTCTTTTTAGGGGGGAAGCGTGTGTGAGTGTGCGCTTTCTGTTTGCCTGCATTTTAACTCTGCATCCCTGGCTTTGTGTGACTGAGTTGTGGTGTTCATTTAAAGACTCAATTATGTGCATTTAAAGCTGCAGTGTCCTTCCTCTGAAAGTCAGTTACTCTTTTACAGCAGGCAGCTACTTCACTTCACTTTAGCTATGAGGTAAATGCTGCTTCTATACATAAACTCAATTTACAATATTTGTCATTGAAGCATGCATAAGCTATTTCAATAGTCTTTTAGAATAATTTGTAATTTCTCCAAATCTTTAGTTTGTCTTCTATGGTGGTGACATTCTGACAATAAAGACAACATAAATGCATTGTTAAAGTGAATAGTTTGTTTGTAATTGCAGTGTTTTGAGAAAAAAAGCCTCCTTACCTTTTGTGTGTCTCGGACAGTGTGCTGTGGTGCGTCAGTCACTCCTCAATGTTTTCTGGGCACAAAAGAGATGGAAAAAACACCTAACAAAACAATAGGCTAAGCAGCTCAGCGATTGACACCTCCTCCGTCCTCCTACCATCTCCTTAGCAACACAACATACAATTCCATAATTTTCAGTGTCCCGTAAAGACATGGCAGCCGCACATTCTTGTTGCCTGTGAGCTACAGTACCACTAAGGAGAACTGAGTGGTGAACAGAGAAATACTGCAAAACTGAGCAGCAATGTGCTGTGAGTGGTTAAACAACTGGACTAGTATAACATGAAGGTCATTGATTCAGATGAACAGCCACAGAGCTAATGTCCGCTCAGCAAATGAATAGCAATGATAAAAGACAGTAGTAAGCCAATATTCTTCATCACGGCATATTTAAATGTCTGACTGAAATTTGCAGTTGAAGATATTGTTGGTCCCCTTTAATTGGTTCAATATATCATTTAGACAGCCAAGAGTTTTGAGGTTTGATTTGTCATTGGTGTTCGTTCGATGGTGGCTTTTTGTGGTGTTTCGTCGTCGTCACTCAGAGCACAATATAAACGGAAAGATGGCGAGGACCTGCATCCCCATCCTTTAGCCTTGCAGCTGAGAGGAAGGTGCCGCCTTTCAATTGGCCGCATGAAGTATGGGCGACTGCAACACACAGATAAGACTGTGTGAACCGCCCCTCCATTTGTAGAGATGGAACACACACAGATAAGACTGTGTGAACCGCCCCTCCATTTGTAGAGATGGAACACACACAGCGCTGTTATCCCAACAACAGTCACAACCTATCGTTGAAGTAATCCTCTGTCTATATATCCACACACTGTGACAGCAGAAGGGAAAGCACCCTATAGTGGCAGACCTGCCCCAACAGGAACGATTACCAGAGGGATAAACAGAAAATATACATTTTTCCTACCCACTCCCACCCTATCCCCAGGCCCTATCAGACTCTACCAAACTGCCTCCCCCATTCGAACCCTTCATTTTCCCATTTGAAAAAAGGGGAAAATATTACTGGAAGAGAAGAGATCATTTGACCTTAGCCAGTCTGCCTACTCCCATTAACCCATTTCCGTTATATTTTCCAGCCCAGACGATGGCAGGCAGCAGGCTCCCTCCCAGGCCTATACCTACCTAGCCACCCTCTGAGGGAGGGAGTATGGAGGGAAAATGCCACTGTGATTATTACACAGCTGTAGTCCTCATTAGGAGACTCTTAGCTCAATGTATACAACACTCCATCCATTCCTCTGCATCCCACCTCCACTCAGCAGCATAAAGAGGTAATTCTCTGCGTCCCAAATGACACCCTATTCCCAACATAGTGTACTACTTTGGGCCCTGGTCAAAAGTTGTGCACTATATAGGGAATAGGGTGCGATTAGGGACACACACTAGTTCCCAGAATACACTGCCCCAAACAGCAGAAGCATCCGGAAGTGAATGACAGCAGGAGTGGGTTTAATCGAGGACCAATTTTGGGCTTCCCGCCTCAGACAGACAGTTACATTGAAGTCATTAAAATTGCAGAATTGTAGGCTATGTGTGTGATGTGAGAGGACATGGTTGGCTAATATAAGCGGTGCTCCATGCATTTGTTATTTCTTCTTCCAGGCACACAGAAGTTGGGCTTTGATACAGAGCCTGTCTACTTTTAGTCTCAAAGGAAAAACGGTCTTGTGAATTTTACACGCTGCATCTATCACACTAGTGTTCCTTATTGCTTTGTACAAAAAGTATATGGACTTTTACTACTCAAAATAGTAATATCAGGAAGTAACAAAGATCTCTTTAAGACCTGACCAGATAATCAGTTTAATCACCATCATTGTATTACCCAGTATTAGACAGTTACTTAGATCTAGAAAAAAAGACTTGGATTTCAGTTGAAATTAGTTTCTTCCCAATTCTCCTCCATTATGTTACCAAGAGTTTACTAAGCAAGCTACACAGGCAGATAAGGTCATGCACTTTTTTCGGGAGAGTGACCCTGAGGACAAGAAAACATACAACAACTACTAACAGAACATCACTGAACATCTCTCATATGAATGGTATGTGATGTCTGGATATAATTAATATCTTTGAGATTAATGTCCTTTACCAGCCTGTTGAGTCATGGGACTACACCAGTGTACGTGATGTAGTGTTTTTGGTGCATGTTTGGCTCTAAGAAGCAAGGGGAGCATGGGGAGAGGAGGGCTGGGTCGCAAATGGCCCCTTATTCACTGTATAGTGCACTATGGGCCTTGGTCAGAATTAGTCCACTATAAAGTGAATAGTGAGTCTGGAACGCAGTCAAGGAAGGAGATGGGAACCAATGCAACTCTAAGAAGATTAGAGTAGTGTTATTCTAGCTCTCTGGTCTCGACTAGAATAGTATAGTGTTATTCTAGCTCTGTGGCCTCCACTAGAATAGTATAGTGTTATTCTAGCTCTGTGGCCTCCACTAGAATAGTATAGTGTTATTCTAGCTCTGTGGCCTCCACTAGAATAGTATAGTGTTATTCTAGCTCTGTGGCCTCCACTAGAATAGTAGAGTAGTGTTATTCTAGCTCTGTGGCCTCCACTAGAATAGTATAGTGTTATTCTAGCTCTGTGGCCTCCACTAGAATAGTATAGTGTTATTCTAGCTCTGTGGCCTCCACTAGAATAGTATAGTGTTATTCTAGCTCTGTGGCCTCCACTAGAATAGTATAGTAGTGTTATTCTAGCTCTGTGGCCTCCACTAGAATAGTATAGTGTTATTCTAGCTCTGTGGCCTCCACTAGAATAGTATAGTGTTATTCTAGCTCTGTGGCCTCCACTAGAATAGTATAGTGTTATTCTAGCTCTGTGGCCTCCACTAGAATAGTATAGTGTTATTCTAGCTCTGTGGCCACTAGAATAGTAGAGTAGTGTTATTCTAGCTCTGTGGCCTCCACTAGAATAGTATAGTGTTATTCTAGCTCTGTGGCCTCCACTAGAATAGTAGAGTAGTGTTATTCTAGCTCTGTGGCCTCCACTAGAATAGTAGAGTAGTGTTATTCTAGCTCTGTGGCCTCCACTAGAATAGTAGATTTGTGTTATTCTAGCTCTGTGGCCTCCACTAGAATAGTAGAGTGGTGTTATTCTAGCTCTCTGGCCTCCACTAGAATAGTAGAGTAGTGTTATTCTAGCTCTGTGGCCTCCACTAGAATAGTAGATTCGTGTTATTCTAGCTCTGTGGCCTCCACTAGAATAGTATAGTGTTATTCTAGCTCTGTGGCCTCCACTAGAATAGTAGATTCGTGTTATTCTAGCTCTGTGGCCTCCACTAGAATAGTAGATTCGTGTTATTCTAGCTCTGTGGCCTCCACTAGAATAGTAGAGTAGTGGTATTCTAGCTCTCTGGCCTCCACTAGAATAGTAGATTAGTGTTATTCTAGCTCTGTGGCCTCCACTAGAATAGTAGATTAATGTTATTCTAGCTCTGTGGACTCCACTAGAATAGGAGAGTAGTGTTATTCTAGCTCTGTGGCCTCCACTAGAATAGTATAGTGTTATTCTAGCTCTGTGGCCTCCACTAGAATAGTAGAGTAGTGTTATTCTAGCTCTGTGGCCTCCACTAGAATAGTAGATTAGTGTTATTCTAGCTCTGTGGCCTCCACTAGAATAGTAGATTAGTGTTATTCTAGCTCTCTGGCCTCCACTAGAATAGTAGAGTAGTGTTATTCTAGCTCTCTGGCCTCCACTAGAATAGTAGAGTAGTGTTATTCTAGCTCTCTGGCCTCCACTAGAATAGTAGATTAGTGTTATTCTAGCTCTGTGGCCTCCACTAGAATAGTAGAGTAGTATTATTCTAGCTCTGTGGCCTCCACTAGAATAGTAGATTAGTGTTATTCTAGCTCTGTGGCCTCCACTAGAATAGTAGATTAGTGTTATTCTAGCTCTGTGGCCTCCACTAGAATAGTAGAGTAGTGTTATTCTAGCTCTCTGGCCTCCACTAGAATAGTAGAGTAGTATTATTCTAGCTCTGTGGCCTCCACTAGAATAGTATTGTGTTATTCTAGCTCTGTGGCCTCCACTAGAATAGTATAGTGTTATTCTAGCTCTGTGGCCTCCACTAGAATAGTATAGTGTTATTCTAGCTCTGTGGCCTCCACTAGAATAGGGCAGGAGTGTTATTCTAGCTCTGTGGCCTGGCCTCCACTAACTGGAGTAGTAGCCGTTGATGTGTAGGCTAGTTCTTATTGGCACATTCTACTACTCCTTGGTTCCATTAACTTTGTTGGTTGTTTGCGTTTCACTCCCATCATTCCTAAGGGACAGTAGTATCTGGTACTGATTAGATGTTGTTATCGCTCTCCCTAATATTGCTCATCAAGTTAGAAGTTCAAGTTTCAAGTTGTATTAGTCGTATGTATAGGATACACATGGTATACACCGTCCTACGGAATACTCCTACATCATCACCTCAGGTTCATTGAAAGAGAACCATTGATAATGTTTAATGGTGGAGGAGATCATAACTGAGGACTATCGTTTAGCACGTACAGACTGTTATTCTGTTGTCACTTCCAAGGAAGAGTAAAAATAGAAATCCTGCGGTAAATTTGTAATGATGGTTTAAAAGGCGGCCCTACCCAGAATTCTTTCAAATATTTTATTTTTGTTAATGTCAACTGGCGAGCACGGTTCCAACTTCCAACGTTTTCACTGCCTGTTTAAAGTTTGTTTTAAAAATAAATGTTGAAATTGGTCAGACAGCCAAGGAGTTTTTATTGCGTTGTAATGAAAATAGTCATAGAGTAAAACCAGGCAGTTTAGACACATGATTAGTCTGGTATTCATTACAGGTTGCTATTGTGCTTGTTGTTCCCGTTTTAAAGCCTTGTACATACAAGCTCATAAAAAACCTGTGTTGAGCTCATTCAGCAAATCTATTTTTAAAGGGAAAAAGGTACAGTATGAGCAGCCGGCAGACTAACAAAGACCCAGTAAAGTTTTTTAGTTAAGAGACAAATGGATTAGTGAATTCACTGATGTTTACTGTGATGACAAGCTGTCCAGCAATGAGAAATGTTGCATTGTAGTGCTGTTAGAATACTAATTTGTGATACTACAGATTTAGAATCTTAATTTGATCACTCTTTTGTTGCTGAGAATTTTCCTGCACTGCTGGAAAGGCAAACTTGTACTGTATTCAAAGTTTAAAAAGGCTTCTAAAGTTTGTAATTTCCTTCGGGAGTTTTCCAAAGGAATATTTGGATGACGTCAGCGCTATCATCATCTACTGGTTTTAATGTCTATTAATAATTCACATTTCCTGTTGCAGCAGGATTATTTTCCTGCTGTAGCAAACTGGCTCAAATTAAGATCCTACATCTGTAGGCATCTATTTGTTGTTACTTTACATTTTCATTACCTCATATGAAGTTAGAATAGAAAAACTACACGGCCAGAGAAGGGGAAAATGTAACATCCTATGTAATAAGGATTAGTTAAAGGTATCACCCTACCACCTTAATGCAGTAGCCAGATCACCAGATGAAATGGAATTTCTGAGTTGAGAGTTCATTCAGTAGGCTGAAATATATTTGCATGAGTACAGCCAGGAGGTATCAACCCTACCTAAATCATCAAACAGACAGGAATATAAATGACCTATTCATTCCCACAGTCAAGAGGCAATGGCTTCGCTATTACCTGTCAGCAGTTGGATTGATGCAGTTTTTTCACCACTAAGGTACCGCCATGAAATGATCAATGACAGGTTCCTAAGGTAATTGACTATTTTTACACAGCCTAATACAATCAATGTGGATAGTTAAATAACTAGCTGTTTAGAAATGATATTCTCTCTGAAAATGTTATTAATTGTCATGTCATCCGAGTAACGGAATGATGAGGTAAATGATGGAAACCATTTCCGGCTCCCTGATTGGATAAGCCATAATGCAGAAGGAATTTTGGCTAGAATGGGGAGTGCAAATAAACAACCTGTCAACAAAGTTCTTAGAACAACGATGATGGAAATCTATCCTGTTTTATGAATCATGTCCAAATTGCTAACAGATGTGGTAGTGTACACAAACTGTCACACATAGACATGTCTCAGTCCAACTGTAGATTACTGTGAATAGCTGTGGTTCATCTAACAACGTCTACCTAATACGTTGTAATCAACCTCACATGACTTAGAGAAGAAAGAGGGAAACACTTTCAGTACACACTTACCGCTATTCTATCCATCCAGTATTCATCCAGCAGCACAACTCACAATGGAACCACGTTTCTCCTGTGTCTGAGAGATTTGTGTTAGTGTGTTTTCACACACAAACACACATGTGTATGTGAGTATGTCACGTCAGCGAATGCTAGTTGAGGCTTGGACAAGGCAAGCCCATCCCAGGTAGAGTGGGGGAACTTCAGCCCCAGGCGTGATGAATGTCCGTTGTTGAATGCAGTCCAGCACAGCACATCCCATCAGCTGTTGTTCCGAGAGAAGCCAGTTAGCTGGAACCAGAGGCAACCAGCTCTCTGCCCCCTGACAGTATCCCAGTATCACACCACACCGTCCGTCTGTGATGGAGCTAGACTTCCTGTTCTCTACGTCTCTCTATCTCTCTCTCTCTCTTCTTCTGTCTCTCTCTCTCTGTGCTGTAGATCAAATCAAATCTCATGTTATTTGTCACACGCGCCTAATACAACAGGTGTAGACCTTACAGTGAAATGCTTACAAGCCCTTAACCAACAATGCAGCCTCCAAGAGTTTCTGAATTTCCTCTTCACTTCAGTTTGCTCCTCAATTCATGCACCTTGGTTTGAGAACGAGGTAGCGGCAGTGTTCCCTTCCCTTTGCGCTGTTGGTCCAGGAGGCCCCAGGAGGATCACAGTCATATCATGGGTGAATGGCAGGCAGGAGTCGGCTGAGCCAATGATGGCTGAAGAGACCCAGCTGCTGTGCTGGAGCACCCCAGAGAGCAGGGCACGGCAGCCTGCCTGTCTGTGAATGTTGCTGCTGTGCTGTGGTCTTTGTGGAGCTGCAATCCCCCTCTATTGTTCTGGGTAGAGAAAAGAGCACGAGGCTGGCAGACAAGAGAGTCTAGTGGTACTGGAGGCACTGACTAGGCAGAGGGAGAGGGAGCTCTGAGAGGAGGAGGAGGAGGACCCAGGCACTGCTGACTCTTCTGTGATGACTGCCTTCAACAGTGTGTCAGTGGAGCTGCTGCCTGTGGGCTGTAGCCTATGTGGGGTCGCCAGAAACTGCTAACATCCGATTTTCAGGGATCCAATATTTTCAACCTAACTTTCGTTTCCCCTGAAAACCAGATGTGGGGACTCTGCTCAGGTCATCTTTTTACGCCTGCTACGTTAGGTTAGTGGGCTGTGGTATCTGTGGAGCCCAGCCTACAGTCCTCCTGCAGTCTGCCCCAGAGATAGATCCAGCCATTCCTCTGTCATTCACTCGTCATCTAATCCCCCCGTTGCTGAGACCAACACTTCAGTCTCCCTTCCAAGCCCTTATTTGTGAAGAGTAGGCAGTAGACACGTTGAAGTGTGTTCCCTCTCTCCTCTCTCAGGCTGTCAGGCAGCAGTGTGTTCCGTCTCTCCTCCTCTCTCAGGCTGTCAGGCAGCAGTGTGCTCCATCTCTCCTCTCTCCTCTCCCCTCTCTCAGGCTGTCAGGCAGCAGTGTGTTCCATCTCTCTCTCTCCTCTCCCCTCTCCTCTCTCAGGCTGTCAGGCAGCAGTGTGTTCCGTCTCTCCTCTCTCCTCTCTCCTCTCTCAGGCTGTCAGGCAGCAGTGTGTTCCGTCTCTCCTCCTCTCTCAGGCTGTCAGGCAGCAGTGTGTTCCGTCTCTCCTCCTCTCTCAGGCTGTCAGGCAGCAGTGTGTTCCGTCTCTCCTCCTCTCTCAGGCTGTCAGGCAGCAGTGTGTTCCATCTCTCTCCTCTCTCCTCTCCTCTCTCAGGCTGTCAGGCAGCAGTGTGTTCCGTCTCTCCTCTCTCCGCTCTCAGGCTGTCAGGCAGCAGTGTGTTCCATCTCTCCTCTCTCCTCTCTCAGGCTGTCAGGCAGCAGTGTGTTCCATCTCTCCTCTCCCCTCTCCTCTCTCAGGCTGTCAGGCAGCAGTGTGTTCCGTCTCTCCTCTCTCCTCTCTCAGGCTGTCAGGCAGCAGTGTGTTCCATCTCTCTCCTCTCTCCTCTCTCAGGCTGTCAGGCAGCAGTGTGTTCCCTCTCTCCTCTCTCAGGCTGTCAGGCAGCAGTGTGTTCCGTCTCTCCTCCTCGCTCAGGCTGTCAGGCAGCAGTGTGCTCCATCTCTCCTCTCTCCTCTCCCCTCTCTCAGGCTGTCAGGCAGCAGTGTGTTCCATCTCTCCTCTCTCCTCTCCCCTCTCTCCTCTCTCAGGCTGTCAGGCAGCAGTGTGTTCCGTCTCTCCTCTCTCAGGCTGTCAGGCAGCAGTGTGTTCCATCTCTCTCTCTCTCCTCTCTCAGGCTGTCAGGCAGCAGTGTGTTCCCTCTCTCCTCTCTCAGGCTGTCAGGCAGCAGTGTGTTGGAGTGGCAGTAGGTTCAGGGGGTGGAGGCTTGTGTGTGTGTGTGTGTGTGTGTGTGGTGGCCTGTTTTTATGGTCCTTCACACAGGTGTTACTGTGGCAACAGGAACAGAACCGGCTTGCCATCACACACAGTCTCCTGTTTTCCCTTTAAAGCAATCTGTTACTCATTATGCTAGTGTACACACCTTACCCCTCCATCTCCCCACTGTGTCTGTCTCTGTTTCTCGTGTGTGTGTGCGCCCATTCGCCTGTCTGTCTATCTGTCCGTCCATCTGTCCGTCTGTCTGGCCCAGGGATACTGTGTCTCATCCTTTAGATCCACAGTGACCAACGGCATTCCCATCCTCAGAAACCTGCACGAACTAAGAGGAAAACATATTTTCCCCCTGTTATGTCTACTACTCCCTCTGTTCCATTTCATGTGACAAAGACTGGCGGACACCCCACACCCACACATGATTAACATCGCCCACAGACCTGGGAACAGGAAGACCTAGAGAGAGGGCCAGCAATTATGACTCATTGTGTTGGTGGTGCTGAGAGACTGAATAAAATAAGCTCTCTCTCCCTCTCTCTCTCGGAGGGGGGGCACAAGCTCTGCAGATAGCATATGAACAGGTCATAAGTCATATCTAAATGTTTAGAATGACAGGAAATTAGCTTTAAAACGGTAAATGTTCTCTCAGACTCATGGCAAAATGTGTAGAACAGTAGGAAATTAGCTTTAAAACTGCAAAATGTGTAGAACAGTAGGAAAGTAGCTTTAAAACGGCAAAATGTGTAGAACAGTAGGAAAGTAGCTTTAAAACTGCAAAATGTTCTTGCGAAACTGTGGTATGCCACTGTCCACTGTCTGAAGGAGGAGGAATCTGTGTGAGTCACACACAACACTGAAACTCAGGAACAGGATGCTCAGCTCCTGATATCTGTGGTGTGGCTGTGGTTGTTGTGGCTAGCTCTGGTCCATAGCCCCACAGTCTGTGTGGTGTGGCAGTAGTTGTTGTGGCTAGCTCTGGTCCAGGGCTCCATAGTATCAATTAGGGCTCTATATCCTACTCTAGCTACTGGATGGAGCACGAAGGAGGAAGTGGAGGAACATTTTGCATCCTACTTTATGCTCTTCTTCTGTAAATTACTGCTCACAATTTCTAATATATTCTCTCATTCAGCATGTATTAGAGCCGTTGCAAAACATTGTTCAACAAGAATTTCTTATTGGACAAGTTCAGGTAGTCGCTCCTCGTTTAAGGTTAATTTTCTTTAATTTGGTGTCTCGTGGATAAGACCTGGATTAGCTAATAACGTAATTACAAAGCATCTACTATGTATCAATCAGGACAACTCTAGTATAAGAGACCGTTTTTTTATTCAATATTACAGCATTTTACCTTACCTGTACAATTTGTATTTATTTAACCCTTATTTTACCAGGTAAGTTGACTGAGAACACGTTCTCATTTACAGCAATGACCTGGGGAATAGTTACAGGGGAGAGGAGGAGGGGATGAATGAGCCAATTGTAAGCTGGGGATGATTAGATGACTGTGATGTTATGAGGGCCAGATTGGGAATTTAGCCAGGACACCGGGGTTAACACCCCTACTCTTATGATAAGTGCCATGGGATCTTTAGTGACCACAGAGAGTCAGGACACCCGTTTAAACGTTCCGTTTAAATGAGAATAAATTACAGTTCAGATACATCTGAATAATGATAAAACATTTGAACAATTCTTAAAGTGATACATCAAATCACTTGAAATAAGAAAGACCTTTAAAGCTTTGAACTTAATAAAATCAATGAAATCGAAATTTGACACTTTGTTTTTATGTGGATATTAACACATGAACCTAATAATATTGAGACAAAATATAAATAGAATTCAGGCAATTACAGTTTTTAATTAACAACTGCTTTTGCCAAAAAAGACATTAAAATGTAATGCTCGTGATTAAGATACTGCATCATATTCACAAACAAGAGTAAGGAGGAATGTTATTGAACATAGGCAACTGTGCTGGGTCCCGTGTGGCTCAGTTGGTAGAGCATGGCGCTTGCAACGCCAGGGTTGTGGGTTCATTCCCCACGGGGGGACCAGGATGAATATGTATGAACTTTCCAATTTGTAAGTCGCTCTGGATAAGAGCGTCTGCTAAATGACTTAAATGTAATGTAAATGTAATGTGTTCAGAGCTTAGAGAGTGCTGCAAAACAAAGGACGCTCATTTCACAGTGGATCCGGGAAGTATTCAGACCACTTCCCTTTTCACATATTTTGTTACGTTACATGTTTATTTTAAAATGGATTAAATTGTTATTTTGTCTCACCAATCTACACACAATACCCCATAATGACAAAGTGAAAATAGGTTTTTAGATTCTTTTTGCAAAACTATTAAAAAACGAACAGAAATACCTTATTACATAAGTGTTCAGTCCCTTTGCTACGAGACTTGAAATTTAGCTCAGGTGCATCCTGTTTCCATTGATCATCCTTGAGATTGTTTCTACAACTTGATTGGAGTTCACCTGTAGTAGATGAAATTGATTGGACATGATTTGGAAAGGCACACACAGGTCTAATAAGGTCCCACAGTTGACAGTGCATGTCAGAGCAAAAACCAAGCCATGAGGTCGAAGGAATTGTGTTGAGGCACAGATCTGGGGAAGGGTACCAAAACATTTCTGGAGCATTGAAGGTCCCCAAGAACACAGTGGCCTCCATCATTCTTAAATGGAAGAAGTTTGAACCACCGAGACTCTTCCTAGAGCTGGTCGCCCGTCCAAACTGAGCATTCGGTGAGAAGGGCCTTGGTCAGGGAGGTGACCAAGAACTCGATGTTCCAGAGTTCCTCTGTGGAGATGGGAGAATATTCCAGAAGGACAACCATCTCTGCAGCACTCCACTAATCAGGCCTTTATGGTAGAGTGGCCAGACGGAAGCCACTCCTCAGTAAAAGGCACATGATAGCCATTTGGAGTTTGCTAAAAGGCACCTAAAGGACTCTCAGACCATGAGAACAAGATTCTCTGGTCTGATGAAACCAAGATTTACCTTTTGGCCTGAATGCCAAGCGTCACGTCTGGAGGAAACCTGGCACCATCCCTATGGTGAAGCACGGTGGTGGCAGCATCATGCTGTGGGGATGTTTTTCAGTGACAGGGACTGGGAGACTAGTTAGGATCGAGGGAAAGATGAGCGGCGCAAAGTACAGAGAGATCCTTGATGAAAACCTGCTCCAGAGCACTCAGAACCTCAGACTGGGGTGAAGGTTCACCTTCCAACAGGACAACGACCCTAAGCACACAGCTTGAGTGGCCCAGCCTTAGCCCGGACTTGAACCCGATCGAACATCTCTGGAGAGACCTAAAAATAGCTGTGCAGTGACGCTCCCAACCTGACAGAGCTTGAGAGGATCTGCAGAGAAGAATGGGAGAAACTCCACAAATACAAGTGTGCCAAGCTTATAGCATCATACCCAAGAAGATTCAAGGCTGTAAACGCTGCCATAGGTGCTTCAACAAAGTACTGAGTAAAGGGTCTGAATACTTAAGTAAATGTGATATTTCAGTAAAAAAGAAGTACACATTTCAGAAAATTTTGGAAAACCTGTTTTTCTTTGTCATTATGGGTTATTGTGATGTCATTATGGGGTATTGTGTGTAGATTGATGAGGGAAAAAAATATTTAATAAATTTTAGCATAAGGCTGTAACGTAACAAAATGTGGAAAAAGTCAAGGGGTCTGAATACTTTCCAAATGCACTGTATATACTGTCACAGTGTGATCTTGAGGCCTTTGCTCCACTAGGAGATAAAAGGATTAAGTCAAAGTCAAGTAACTGTGATCAGAGCTCAGTTCTTCAATCGTAGCCTACTCACCAGTCAGAGTAAACACATTAAGGAGATTCATCTTCTAGTCCATAGTACCTTGACCAGTAGTCAGTGTGATCAGGGTCTAGACAGGTACAGGAGTGTACCTTCTATAGTGTTCATCAGCTCTCCGGGTGAAGTTTCCCTTGGTACAGATCTAGGATCAGCTGTCCTCCAATCCTATTGTTAACCATTAGTGGGGAAAACTGACCCAAGATCAGCGTCTAGGGGCAACTTCTAGGGCCCCTATAGTGTTGGAATGGCCGCCTTCTGGATCCCCATAACTGTGTCATAGAAGCAGTTCTCATTGACCACAGAGGTCAGGCTCTGCACACTGAAGTCCCTCCCCAGTAGGGCATTAAGGTCCACACACTGGGGGTCATTATCCTGCCCTCCTGGACCCTGCAGACTGCTAGCCCTCCTCTGGGCAGCAGGATGGGGCTGGTGGGGCCCCTGTCTGAGGTGCTCCTGCTGGGACGCAGCACTCCTCGGCCCGGCCTCCTCTGTGAAGTTGAGTCTCTGGAGCTGCGCCTCCAGGGCGCTGGTCAGGGAGCACAGCCGGGCCCTCTTTCCCAGCGTGGTGCCCTCCAGGCTGGGGAGGCCCGTGGTGGAGCGGATGTGAAACTGGGGCTCCGAGTGTGTGTCTCCCGGGCAGGGTTGGGTTGCACCACTGGACACACTGCCGTCGTCAGAGTGGTGCTGGTGGCTTGCAGTCCTCATGGCCTGCAGTTCCTGTTGTCTTCTCCAGGAGCCGGCACTGACCGGTGCAGGCTGGGTTCTACGGAGGGAGCCTAGGTACTCTCTAGAACCTCTTTCTGATAGGAGGGGCCTACAGGTCCAGTCTCGAAGGGAGCGAAGAGCTTTCACTACACTGGCCTTATTCTCCAAACCACTGGAAAAGACACATATAGATCCATATGAGATCAAGTCAATTAGGTACTGCCATGTTAATTCGAATGTATATATTTTGTTCTGGCTTTTTCACGGCAGATAAAACATTCATTATCTCTGTCATTTTCAATGTCATCTGTCACCTGCTGCAGAGCTGGAACACGGTCTCTGGTCTCCCCTCCACCTGAGACTTGGTATGGACCAGCTCCCAGATACATGGGCTCTCCGTTCCTGCTGCGTTCCCCAGGCGGACCTGCACCGCCGACACCGGGACGAGCCAGCGGAACTTGAAGGCCTCCAGGTCCCCTGAGCGTGACGTGGTCTGTAGCACATGAACTCATTACAACTCCAATGACGTCATATCAAATGTATATAGCATGAAGTCATCAGTACAGTTTATCAGACGTGTTTGAGACTCACCATCCTCTTTCTCATCTTGCTGCGCTCACGGTACACCAGGATCACCGCTCTCTTGAAAACTGAGCAGAGAGGAAGGAGCAACTAGATTTTAAGTCAGATATTTCTGATTGTTGTAATAAATACACATTTGAACATATTTAAACACCATATCATCCAGTCAGTAATTCTGGTTGAACTCGTCATTGTAAAAAGCCCCACTCACCAAACAGCGTTAGCTCAGGATGTTTCCTCATGCGACCCAGAGAGGGGAGAGGGTTGAGCCATTTTAATGAGGAGTGGATGAGGAACTCTCCCATGGAGATCTCTGTAACCTGGAGAGGAGAAAGGAGGACACATCTGGGAGGTTGGTGGTTTAAAGGGCTCACTCTGTGATTCATGTAATTGTATAAAAATACTATAATATAATGTATATACACTACATGACCAAAAGTATGTAGACACCTGCTCGCGGACATGTCATTCCACAATCATTGGTATTAATATGGAGTTGGTGCCCTCTTTGCTGCTATAACAGCATCCACTCTTCTGGGAAGGCTTTCCACTAGATGTTGGAACATTGCCGCAGGGACTTACTTCCATTCTGCCACGAGCATTAGTGAGGTTGAGCACTGATGTTGGGCGATTAGGTCTGGTTCGCAGTCTGCGTTCCAATTCATCCCAAAGATGTTCGATGGGGTTGAGGTCAGGGCCTGTGCAGGCCAGTCAAGTTCTTCCACACCGATCTCAATAAACCATTTCTGTATGGACCTCACTTTGTGCACAGGGGCATTGTCATGCTGAAACAGGAAAGGGCCTTCCCCAAACTGTTGCTACAAAGTTGGAAGCATAGAATGTCATTGTATGCTGTAGCATTAAGATTTCCCTCCACCGGAACTAAGAGGCCTAGCACCAACCATAAAAACCAGCCCCAGACCATTATTCCTCCTTCACCAAACTTTACAGTTGGCACTATGCACTCGGGCAGGTAGCGTTCTCCTGGCATCGAAACACAGATTAGTCCGTCAGACTGTCAGATGGTGAAGGGTGATTAATCACTCCAGAGAATGAATCTCCACTCGTCCAGAGTCCAATGGCGGCGAGCTTTACAACACTCTAGCTGGCGCTTTCCCTGCGCATGGTGATCTTCGGCTTGTGTGTGGCTGCTCGGTCATGAAACCCATTTCATGAAGCTCCCGACAAACAGTTCTTGTGCTGACGTTCCTTCAAGAGGCAGTTTGGAACTCGGTTGTGAGTGTTGCAACTGAGGACAGACAATTTTTACTCGCTTCAGCACTCGGCGGCCCTGTTCTGTGAGTTTGTGCGGCCTACCACTTCGCAGCTGAGCCGTTGTTGCTCCTGGACGTTTCCACTTTACAATAACAGCATTTACAGTTGAACGGGGCAGCTCTAGCAGGGCAGAAATTTGACGAATTTACTTGTTGGAAAGGTGGCATCCTATGACAGCGCCACGTTGAAAGTCACTGAGCTTTTCAGTAAGGCCATTCTACTGCCAATGTTTGTCTATGGAGATTGCATGGCTGGGTGCTCAATTTTATACACCTGTCAGCAACGGGTGTGGCTGAAATAGCCAAATCCACTCATTTGAAGGGGTGTCCACATACCTTTGTATATACAGTTGAAGTCGGAAGTTTACATACACTTAGCTTGGAGTCATTAAAACTTGTTTTTCAACCACTCCACAAATTTATTGTTAACAAACTATAGTTTTGGCAAGTCGGTTAGGACATCTACTTTGTGCATGACACAAGTAATTTTTTCAACAATTGTTTACAGACAGATTATTTCACTTAATTCACTGTATCACAATTCCAGCGGGTCAGAAGTTTACATACACTAAGTTGACTGTGCCTTTAAACGGCTTGGAAAATTCCAGAAAATGATGTCATGGCTTTAGAAGCTTCTGATAGGCTAATTGACATAATTTGAGTCAATTGGAGGTGTACTTGTGGATGTATTTCAAGGCCTACCTTCAAACTCAGTGCCTCTTTGCTTGACATCATGGGAAAATCAAAAGAAATCAGCCAAGACCTCAGCAGAATAATTGTAGACCTCCACAAGTCTGGTTCATCCTTGGGAGCAATTACCAAACACCTGAAGGTACCACGTTCATCTGTACAAACAATAGTACGCAAGTATAAACACCATGGGACCAAGCAGCCGTCATACCGCTCAGGAAGGAGACGCGTTCTGTCTCCTAGAGATGAACGTATTTTGGTGCGAAAAGTGCAAATCAATCCCAGAACAACAGCCTTGTGAAGATGCTGGAGTAAACAGGTACAAAAGTATCTATATCCACAGTAAAATGAGTCCTATATCGACATAACCTGAAAGGCCGCTCAGCAAGGAAGAAGCCACTGCTCCAAACCCGCCATAGAAAAGCCAGACTACGGTTTGCAACTGTACATGGGGACAAAGATCGTACTTTTGGAGAAATGTCCTCTGGTCTGATGAAACAAAAATAGAACTGTTTGGCCATAATGACCATCGTTATGTTTGGAGGAAAAAGTGAGGCTTGCAAGCTGAAGAACTCCATCCCAACCGTGAGGCACGGGGGTGGCAGCATCATGATGGTGGGGTGCTTTGCTGCAGGAGGGACTGGTGCACTTCACAAAATAGATGGCAGGAAAATTATGTGGATATATTGAAGCAACATCTCAAGACATCAGTCAGGAAGTTAAAGCTTAGTCGCAAATGGGTCTTCCAAATGGACAACGACCCCAAGCATACTTCCAAAGTTGTGGAACAATGGCTTAAGGACAACAAAGTCAAGGTATTGGAGTGGCCATCACAAAGCCCTGACCTCAATCCTATAGAAAATTTGTCGGCAGAACTGAAAAAGTGTGTGCGAGCAAGGAGGCCTACAAACCTGACTCAGTTACACCAGCTCTGTCAAGAGGAATGGGCCAAAATTCACTCAACTTATTGTGGGAAGCTTGCGGAAGGCTACCCGAAACGTTTGACCCAAGTTAAACAATTTAAAGGCAATGCTACTAAATACTAATTGAGTGTATGTAAACTTCTGACCCACTGGGAATGTGATGAAAGAAATAAAAGCTGAAATAAATCATTCTCTCTACTATTATTCTGACATTTCACATTCTTAAAATAATGTGGTGATCCTTACTGACTTAAAACAGGGAATTTTTACTAGGATTAAATGTCAGGAATTGTGAAAAACTGAGTTTAAATGTATTTGGCTAAGATGTATGTAAACTTCCGACTTCAACTGTATAGTGTATGTCATTTAGCAGACTGCTAAATGATGTACAATCAATTTACAATCGCATGATTGCATACATTTTCATATGGGAGGCCCCAGCGGGAATGAAACCCACAACCCAGGCGTTGCAAGCACCATGCTCTACCAGCTGAGCCACAGAGGACCAATATCTTTTGTAATATCACTCATATAATGGTATGTGTGGTGGCTATGCTCTACCTCTTTCTCAGGGCCACTCTGCTCTGCCACCAGCTGGTCAAACACAGTTCCGTAGTCCTCGTAGATCTTCTGCATCTCATTGATGTGACTGGCCACCTTCTCCATGGCTCTCAGGGCCTCTGATGGATGCAGACAGACAGACAGACAGACGGAGAAGTGTTACAGCACACGTCAATAGAGCTCAAGCCTAGCACATCAGACAGACCTGGCAATGGGTGTGTGCTGTGTGTCTTATGGTGTGTGTGTGTGTGTGTGTGTGTGTGTGTGTGTGTGTGTGTGTGTGTGTGTGTGTGTCCCTGTATGAGTCTATGCATGCTCATACATAAGCCCTGTCATATGTAGTCCTACCTGTGAGGTGGCTGTGCTGCTCGCTCTCTGAGTCGGTCAGGGAGACCAGCTGTCTGAGCAGCAGGGGGTACTTGAGCACTCTCTGGACTGGCTTAATGAGGTAGGACTCCAGGGTGGAAGAGTGCTGCTTGGTGGGGTTTCTCGCCTCCAGGAACTGCTTGAAGGCCCGGTCCGTCTTCGCTGTAAACCGGAAATTAGGACTTAGGCTAAGTGTGTGGATGAATCGCAAAAGCAGGTATTGATTCCCTGCCTTTGCACTGGCTTTTCAGATGGCATTTTATGATTAACTGAGTAGATGGGATATTCTGGTCTAGTGTACATGAGAAAGCAGGCTTTTGATCCTCAGAATTTTCACTGACTTTTCACTTAGATGGCATTTTCCAGCCTATGGTTGAACCGGGTACTGTAAGTGGGATGTTCAGATCTACTGTACATGAGATAGCATAGCTATCAATCAGCCTTACCTCGTTCCAGAACCTTCTGGACTTTGATGTGGTTGGCACAGAAGCCGCTGTAGAGCTTGAAGTGGTCGGCATAGTAGAGGAAGGAGCCCCCCAGCGAGAGAAGAAGTTTCTGGATGCAGAAAGAAAAAAAAGAGAATGCACAGTCACTTGCTGTAAACATCAAACAGGCCTACCGCTGACTAACACTGCAGTCAGTAGGCTAAGTAACATCCTGTTAATGAAATGTGAAGCTTCCCACTAGACCTCCAACATGTGTTCCAAATGGCACACTATTCCCTACATAGTGCACTACTTTTGACCAGAACCCTATGGGAATAGGGTGCCATTTCACACATATCACCAGACTTGTTGTGGATATACTGTACCTTGAATTGTTCCGGAGTCTCCAGGGAGCTGAAGTTGGGGGAGGAGGCGATGCGCTCCTCCAGGGTGTGTAGGAACACTCTCTGGAAGTCCAGCATCTCAGGCAGACTGCCAAACAGAGACTCCATCTAGTGGAGGGAGGAGATGACAACAGTTCGAAACAAACCAGGGGACAGAAGATTATTGATCATTTGAAAGCCTTTATAGGCACCATTTAGCTACTGTACATACACTACATAGCAAACTAAATGCTAAAAAAGTACAGAATAGAAGATGGAAAGAGATTTACAGCTAATGTAACAGAGGTGGTTGGGAACCATGCTCATGTGATGGATAGACTTGTCTGGGATCTGAAGACTTGAGTTAAATCCCTAACACCCAGGTTCAAACCTCGGTTGTCACACTAACATACAGCTTACTAACAAGTCATAATCAAATAAGCACATACTGTAATGTGTTTAGACATGTAAAATAGCCTATATTTAGACATTTTACATGTAGGCTATATTTTTTAAATTGCCCACACCCATCTGTACTGTACCTCATCGTGGCTGAGGAAGGTCTCACTCTGTAGAGGCGTCAGGTAGATGTCAAACAGACAGCCCAGGTCCTGAGGGACAGAGACAGAGAAGGAACTTCATTAGACTGTGACTTCACCACTAACCGACAATAACATCATCACTATCAGACTGTGACATCATCACTACTAGACTGAAACATCATCACTATCCGACTGTGACATCATCACTATCCCACTGTGACATCATCACTGTGTCATCATCACTGTCAGACTATAACATCATCACTATCAGACTATGACATCATCACTACTAGACTGAAACATCATCACTATCCGACTGTGACATCATCACTATCCCACTGTGACATCATCACTGTGTCATCATCACTGTCAGACTATAACATCATCACTATCCGACTGTGACATCATCACTGTGACATCATCACTATCAGACAGTGACATCATCACTATCAGACTGTGACATCCTCATTCTCCTCAGCCTGACACATGGACGTTAAAGAAACAGAGGGTAAATAAATATGCATTACACTAAATGCTACTAGAGATCATTAACAAACAGCCACTTAGAGACCATTCATTAACGGGCAGATCATTAATAAAGAGAGACCATCAATTATAAATCCCAGAGAGGATGTTCCAGCATTCTCTTAGATAGGGCAGCAGAATGTGAGGGACCCGCATTCATAAAGTGTCTCAGAACAGGAGTGCTGATTTAGGATCAGATCCCCTCTGTTCATTCATTACTATCTAAAAGGCAAAAGTGATCCTAGATCATAACTCCTACTCTGATACACGTCGTGAATAGGCCCTGACCTCTCTTTTGTTTAGACGTGCTGATCTAGGATCAGGTTCCCCTTGTTCATATCATCTATTCATCCTTATCTAAAAGGCTAAACGGATCCTAGATCATAACTCCTACTCTGAGACACTTGGTGAATAATGGGCCAGGTGTGTACCTTGACGTAGGACTTCTCTGTGTCCACCAATTCCTGTATGACCTTACAGAGCCTCTCAGAGATGGACATGTGTCTGGGGCAGGGGGGCATCTGGGGACCAGGGGGCTCCATGGAGTAGGGGTTCCTCTGGCCCTCCACCACCACTGTCCCCGCTGCCCCACGGCCCTCTGGGAAGGTCTGGTTCAGCGAGCACACCGTTTCAACATTCTGAGGAAACAGAAGAGAGACGAGTTAGGAGAGATTCTCATTTCAGCTCTGAATATCAAATGACTGCCCTTTACTCTGGGGAGTTAAGTTACAACTCAGCCCTGAATCTATTGTGACAAGCACCTAATCATAATGCCAGTTTAAATCATCGACCCCTTCTGTAGTTCCGAGAGCATGTCTGTCAAACCTCTGTATTTGGAGAGGCAGAAAGTGCAGAGAGCCAGGTATATATCCTAAATGACATCCTATTCCCTAATAGTGCACTACTTTTGACGAGGGCCCATAGGTTTAAGCCAGGCTGCTGTATCATGGGCAAAACAGGATCAGAGAGATTTGGACACTGTGGGTAAACACTGCTATTAAGTTTTTCATAAGACATGAGACAGAGCAACTAACAGCATGATATCTGATACATAACCGGGAGTCTAGTTACTGAACAAGCATGTCACATCATATACTTCCATCCATCCACATTGACACCACTTTCACTCAAAGATCTTCAGTAGATTTGCCAAAGAAAGGCAGTACAATCACCGGTAAACACACACACACCAGGCAACCCCCAGTAGCAGGAAGGATCCCGAGCCAGAGCTTTGCCCATTTGTCATCATAATTTCTCCTGTCAGGCTATAATAAAGTGCTGACAAACTGATAAATCCCTCTGGTTAGGACTGTTGTGCTGTGCTGCAATCCAGCTTTAAAATACCCTCTGAAATAGAAGCAAACGTGGACAAAGGTGAAAATAAGCATGAGCATGTATGGGCTTATTATTTCCTGTAACATGTGTTCTCTGTGTATCTCTCAGGAGCGTGTAGCCTATGTATCCTATAGCCTATGTATCCTATACCTACAGTAAGACCTGAACAGTAAAAACTCTCCTTCCCAAGCAATAACACCAGAACAACACTAGCTACAGTACCAATACATAATCAGTGCAGTACAATACAGCAGGTCAATTAAAATTGAAGTCAGTCAATTCAGGAAATAAACACAAATTACAATTCAGTAATCGCATCTGTTTTCAATGATTTCTCAATAAACTGAAAAGGAGAAGCTAATTATTTCAAACGTTTTTTTGAATTTGAATTTTAAAAATTAAAATCACTTCCTGGATTGAGTGACTTCAATTGGAATTGACTCCAACCCTGCAGTACAGTAACTACAATACAGAGAGGCACTACATTACAGTAGCTACAGTACAACCAGCAGAGCGATCCTGTCGGCTGCCTGCTCGCGGGCCACACAGGAGATTACCTCATCCAGCAGCACGGCCAGCATGTCCTTCAGGGACTGCCTGAGAGACGGCAGGGTGAAAGTCCCAGGGATGAAGTCCCTCACCCCCACCTCATCCTCCTGGGGCAGAAGCCAGCACATAGCCCCGCTGGTGGAGCTGGATAGAAACAACATGCTACACACCAGGCTGGGCATTCTGACCTCTGCTTGTAGCCATTCATCCCTGGAGTTTGTCGAACCTGAGCCAGTACTCTCCTGGCCACTCATCTAATTTTAGCAGCTGCCCTGATCACCAACACAGGACACGCCATCAAACACACCACTCGCTGCTCTTAACCCTCACCTGACACACACACACACACTCCATCTCACCTGGCCGAGCTGCTCCGTCCCATCAGCGGGTTGTGGTTGTTGTGACAGCTCCTGAAAGGGAGACTTTACAGAGCAGTCTGGAAGCTCCTGGGGCAGCGGCATATCTGAGAGATAAGCAGACAGGACAGTATGATTAAAGACGGGCCAGAAAGCTTGTGCACAAACACACACACACATACAGGTGCTGAGAGGGAATTCCTGGTTTAAAGCACTGGAGGCAGTTTTACAGCAGTCCGTGGGATGGATGGTGGATGTTCTGTACTGGTGGGGAGGTTAAGTGCACCTGACTGGTGTCAACCACCATCGATCTGGCTTCACTACAAGCCCAGCAGGCAGGAGCAATTAATTTGGCCTCACACCTACTCTCGCAGGGGTCTTATACAGCTTACTTGGCCTCACACCAACAGGAATAAAAAAGTTTTTATCATCTGTTTTAGACAGAATAGAGACTAACATTATACACTGAGTGTACAAAACATTATGAACATCTGCTCTTTCCATGACATGACTGACCATGACTGACCAGGTGAATCCAGGTAAAAGCTATGATCCCTTATTGATGTCACTTGTTAAATCCACTTCAATCAGTGTAGATGAAGGGGAGGAGACAGGTTAAATAAGGATTTTTGCTCCCGGGTGGCGCAGTGGTCTAGGGCACTGCATCGCAGTGCTAGCTGCGCCACTAGAGTCTCTGGGTTCGCGCCCAGGCTCTGTCGCAGCCGGCCGCGACCGGGAGGTCCGTGGGGCGACGCACTATTGGCATAGCGTCGTCCGGGTAGGGAGGGTTTGGCCGGTAGGGATATCCTTGTCTCATCGCGCTCCAGCGACTCCTGTGGCGGGCCGGGCGCAGTGCGCGCTAACCAAGGGGGCCTTGGTACACGGTGTTTCCTCCGACACATTGGTGCGGCTGGCTTCCGGGTTGGAGGCGCGCTGTGTTAAGAAGCAGTGCGGCTTGGTTGGGTTGTGCTTCGGAGGACGCATGGCTTTCGACCTTCGTCGCTCCCGAGCCCGTACGGGAGTTGTAGCGATGAGACAAGATAGTAATTACTAGCGATTGGATACCACGAAAATTGGGGAGAAAATGGGATAAATTAAAAAAATATATATATAAGGATTTTTGTCAAGAACTGCAACGCTGCTAGGTTTTTCACGCTCAACAGTTCCCTGTAACTCAAGGTGTTACCTAATGTTTGGCATACTCAGTGTAAATTCAGTATCTGTTTTTCAACAATATATATAAACTTTGTTTGTCAGTGATTTAATGATGGTCTATGCTCATGGCAGTAATCAGTGATCTAATCACATACTATTGCATGATGTAATGAGGACAATAATGATCCTAGCTAGCTCCATCATGGCGTGACCGTGCTGCGCTGCCCAGACCAGTCAGACATGCCAGCTGTCTTCACATCCTCTTAATTGAATCAGCATGAGGCATTTGAATGTCTCCAGCCAGGCCTGAACACCCTGCGGAATTGGCTGGGCAGCATGGCATTCCTCTCAACAGACACACTGGCTTATCAAAGATACTTTGGCCTGAGGCCCTCTAGTGCTGAAAAAATAAAACCTTCCGGTAGAAGACACTGAATGCCCTCCAGTAAACCAAATGTTGAGTTAGTTCAAATAGGTTAAGAAGTACCCCAATGTCAATAATAGTATCTGTATGAAGATGAGGAATGTGAACTTTAGAATCTTTAGAACAAGAACGTTGTCAATAAAGCAGTGAATTGAGCGCTTTAACAGTGTGCGGGCCTTCTTGTTCTATACTAGTATTCTTTATTAGCCCAGCACCTATGTTTTTAAGGATGTGCGTATGACCATAAACTTTTCTATAGAATGTGCTTTCTATACCTGTAGGCCAGGGGCCACAGTGGCTGGGTGGCGGTGGTGCTGGCTGCCAGGGGCCACAGTGGCTGGGTGGCGGTGGTGCTGGCTGCCAGGGGCGACAGTGGCTGGGTGGCGGTGGTGCTGGCTGCCAGGGGCCACAGTCTGGCCAGACAAAGGTATGGTCCTCAGTGGTCCTGTCCTCTCGTCTGAGCAACAGATGGAGGGTCTGGTGGCTGAACAACAGGTGCATCAGACCCATGTCCAGGGAGGACACACTGGTCCCATTCAGAAACAGGATCTCATCCCCCGCTCTCAGACCTGAGGGAAAGAGACATTACTAATCAGGCTGTTAGTGTTTGTCACTAGGTAAGATACATCATCTGTACTCTGTGTTCTATTCCTGAAATAAAGTCTGTTTACTTATGTTAAATAATTAATTGAATTAAGCTGCCATCTTGAACCATCTTTACTATTGCAGTTTTACATTCCTAGGACAGTAGTGGTCCAGACAATTTTTTACTTCTTGGTCAGAGCGCCAGCACACCACAACTATGAATTGACGTACCTTCAGTGAAAGCCAGTCCCTCTGGAGTGACCTCACTCACATAGACATGGGCTTTCCTGGTTCCGTCTACATGGCCGGTCACAGCAAAGCCTACAGGTGGGATAGGTCAGAGATTAAAACAGAGTAACACATGATATTATACTGTAATAAGGCAACCGAAGTGTAAATAAGCCATTTTTTGCAAACACACACAGACACAGACACACACACACAGACACAAACACACACAATCCCCACTCCACACAATCCCTACTCACCAAAGTCCACTGCTGTGTCTGGGCGGGACAGCTGTATGGTGAAAACATTGAGCGGGAAGACCTCTAGCTCATCATACACCTTTGAGAAGAAGAACATAGAAGAGTGAAGAAGAACTCATCAACACATAATCAATGTACTTCCTAAAGGGGCCAGAAATGTTCTCTCTGAAACAAAATTATAATAATCCTGGAATTATGGTTTAATCTTGAAATGTAGCAAGTATTGACTCCGAGATAACACAATAAGTGACTGAATAAATCAATGAATGCTTGTATCAGTGAATTGCTACTGTATAGCTGGGGCCTTACCAGGTCTCGTAGTGGGTCTGTGAGTGCTGGGGAGCTGGTCTCTGTGTCCTGACCCACCAGCCTTCTCACACGCAGGCAGTGCTGGCTCGGGTCCAGGTGCCTGTCCTAGTTCAAGACCCAAGTGGATGAGTCAATGTGCGACCCAAATGGCTCCCTAATCCCTATGTAGTGCCCTACTTTTGACCAGGAAACAATGAGGCTACGTCCAGAATGCCACCTTATTCCTTATGTTGTGCACTACTTTTGCACTACACCACTGCACTACTTTTGACCAAGACCCATAGAGGGCTGTGTTTAAAAGTAGTGCACTATATAGGGAATAGGGTGCCATTAGTGACGCCACCTCAGTGTGTCAGAAATGTTCAGTGTCTTCAGCTACGGTAGCTAGCTACACTCCCGCACAACCACTAACACTCTTCATGTTCCCTATCAGCTAAAATGATGCTGTAGTGAATGAACTTTCTATTGAGAGAAAGCATGAATTATTGAGGAATCCAGAGCAATTCTCTTCTATCATTCCCGGTTTGCCTTTAACATCCATATCAGTCACTGGAGAATTCACTGCAAAATGCTGACTTCAGAGTTAGGAGAGTGTTGAAATGTATTAATAATGAGGCGATAGATGCAGTATGCTTACCTTACAGGCCAAAGATAGCACATCTGATACGAGGAAATCGGGTTTGATGTGCAGAGTAACTGTTTGGCTTTCGGGCATATTCACAGTTTCCAAACTGCTGTACCAAGGGTTGCCTTTAGGTGGTGCTATCAACTGCATTTTGGCAAGAGCGTCCAATCTCTGTTACGGAGAGACAAAGAGGGAGGAGTTCATTTAGGTTTCTTAACTGATAATAGGTATTTTATAAATAGGTGTTTTATATTAAACAAGTTCAAATAATTAAATCAGGTATATAACATCTCTCTTGGCATTGTGGTGAAAAGTTCTGAATTCTGTGACTTTTGCCACAAGATATTATTCTTATAATATTAATACACTATGACAAAAAATAAACTGGCATTAACAAAATCTATCAATCGTAGATGTTTAATTAAAACCCCAACAGCAGTGTGTGTTTTCATGCCAGTCTCAGCTGACCTATGTGTCTATCGAACTAAAGCCAAAAGACATTGAAAGCACACAACAACAGGTCTGTGGGGGGGGTGTCCCATTCTCTGGCCGTACAGAGGGCTGTCACTGGGTGACAATGGAATTCTCCGTCGGCCTAACCCCCCCATCCCCCAGACCCTCGAAGGGCTCTCTGTCCTCCTCACGCCTGCCTGTTTGCATGAAGCAGTGTCAACATATCAGGATGCTGCTGTGACAGCTGTGCTAACCCCGACCCCGTGTGAATAGAAAGCCCCCCCCTCCATTCCTCCACACCCCCCACCCTCACTATCCCCTATTAGGCTGAGATTGATCAACAACAATACACCTCGACTAGATCCCAAATGGCACCCTATTCCCTATATCGTGCAATACCCATAGGGCTCTGGTCACCACGTGCCCTGGTCAAAAGTAGTGCACTATATAGAATATAGGGTGCCATTTTGGATGCACTTCTCTCTAACACCTGCTTCTAGAGCAAACATAGGGGCAGTATTAGGAGACTTTCTTCAACAGAGGAAAAAAGGTTGATGTATCAAATGTATCCATGACAACCTAAAGTTATTGAATAGAATATTGCAATGTGGTTAGCTAGTGAAAGATGAAGTGTTCACATATTTCCACTGGTTGCAGAAATTATGAGTTAACATGTTGGAAAATGTTTTCCGGACAAAGTGCTTACTTTACCTCAGAGCTGCTGTGGTTGAGGACATGGCCAGCAGGCACTCCAACACTTTGTCCTTCAACAACCTGCAACATGGAAAACACACACATTCATAAGTGATCAAGGAGCAAAATGCACACAAAAAATAACTACCTGGTCTATATTTACATATAATTTAAAATTATCTCTCTAAAACCAAAGGCTTTGATACTATTCGGATCCAGATTGAGACCTAAATCAGCCTCGGGAGGATCTATGGGAAGAAATAATGGGTTTGGTGATGTTGAAATTACAGGTCTGGGAGTCAGGCAGATGGAACGGCCCTCATCAGGCTGGCGGGGATGGAGACTGTCTCCCCTACACCAAGATACCAGTCTGCCCTCAGCAGAGATACCTCTACCACCAGCAGCAGCAGGCAGGACCACCACAGAGACGAGATACCATACCTGTGTCAACAAATGCCAACAGCTTACTAGAACTAAACAACAATCTCAGTACAAAGGACTCAAAATGCTTGAATGATCTAGTCATTTTACATCTGTACCTTTTCTGACTGGCTGATTTGACTGGCTGATTTCACTCACTGACATTACAGCTCTCTGGAAGCGATTACCAGGCTCTTAAAGTGATCAACCCCCAATCACCCTACAATAAAAACAAACTGCTGTGCTAGCAGAGAGAAGGGGGTAGAGTAGATCCCCTTTGGTAAATGTGGGGCTGTAGGACGTTTAGTGGGACGGCACGGTGGTTTACACAGACCATCTGTTTGTCGCCATTGGGCTGGCATGCTGCAGCTTACAACAATTAACCACATGTGGCTTCTAATGTCTGTTCCATCTCTGTTCCATTGAGTGGTCTAGCTGGCCTCTATAGTGAGACTAAGCTTTCTCTCTCAGCCTCATAACAAAGACCTTCACTGCTGGGATATCTCTCTGCCCCATGACTACGGAGGGAATCATGTACGGATTTGGGCACTACTGTACGTTTGACCTGTGTACAGAGATCAGAGGCCGTCATGTTATACACTGAGTGTACAATACATTATGCTCTTTCCATGACATAGACTGACCAGGTGAATGCAGGTGAACGCTATGATTCCTTATTGATGTCACTTCAATCATTGTAGATGAAGGGGAGGAGACCGGTTAAAGAATGATCTTTAAGCCTTGAGACAATTGAGACACAGAATGTGTATATGTGCCATTCAGAGGGTGAATGATCAAGACAAAAGATTTAAGTGCCTTTGAACGGGGTATGGTAGTAGGGTGCCCAGCGCACCGGTTTGTGTCAAGAACTGCAACACTGCTGGGGTTTTCATGCTCAACAGTTTCCTGTGTGTATCAAGAATGGTCCACCACCCAAAGGACATCCAGACAACTTGGCACAACTGTGGGAAGCATTGGAGTCAACATGGGTCAGCATCCCTGTAGTCACTTTCAACACCTTGTAGAGTCCATGCCCTGGCGAATTGAGGCTGTTCTGAGGGCAAAAGGGGGGTGCAACTCAATATTAAGAAGGTGTCCTTAATGTTTGGTATACTCAGTGTATGTGTGTGTGTATTATATTACATAGTGACCATCTATTACCGTGATAGTTCTGATTACCCAGGCACCCCTGGGCATTACCAACGTATGCTGCCTGGATCAGCAGCATATGGACATGTGAGTAAACAGACTCCAGGTGTGACTGTGAGATGTATCTTTCAGAATGTCAACACAGAGCATGTGCCAGGGGGGTGAAGTGGGCTTACTATGTATATCCTATCATCATATTATACAAGTCAATCTGTCTAATGAAATGTCACACTGACTGGACAGAACTAAACAATGATGGTGGGCAGAGGGGCCCAGTGTGGTTTGTCCTTCACAGGAGTCCTAAGGATAACAGATCCTATCAACATCCCAAAATAGACCACTCTCTGAAGGCTAGCTGTTTATCAGACAGAGACAGAGGCAGGCACAAAAGCTGGGATATGGGCTGGGGGCTGGGACAAGGACAGTGGTTGGGGCTGCAGCAGGGGCTGGAGCTGGGGAATAGTGCTGGGGCTGATGCTGGGATAGAGGCTGGGGAATAGGGGATTGGACAGGGACTAAGACAGTGGCAGTGGCTGGGACAGCTGGGGGCTGGGATAGGGGCTGGGATAGGGGCTGGGGCTTGGACAGTGGTGTTGGAGAGTATTGACTTGACAACAATGACTGATGATAAGAATTTCAGCAGGTTGCTAACTACTGCCCCTGACCGGGGAAAACAAAACAACTCCCTCAATCATTGCCTCAGTTTGGAATGTTCCCAAACGACGTACAGGAAAGATAGCTTTACGATGAGCAACCCCCTGCCTCTCTCCCGCAGGAAAATGTTGCAAGTTCAACCCTGTCCGTCTGGCTAATTTATGGGTTGGCGAGGAGTCAGTTAGTGCTTGAAACACATTCCACTTCTTCTCTGCTGGATTTATCAAACATGCTCTCTGTTCAAAAAGAGACAGCCTTCAGAAACGTGCTGTCGGGTCCGGAGCCAAGATCTCTTGTAAAAGATTGTTTATACAGGTGATAAAAAGGAGAACGGGAAAAAGGCAAACATGGGCGCCGCAGCAAATGGGGTAACAGGGGGTAACCCGCACAGATCTTTCCCAGCTGACAGGTTCAGTTAACCTAATAAAGGCTTTGGGGAGGGTAATCCTCAAAGAACATTATCTGCCTCCTCAATTAGTTATTCTTTACTTTGACCACTCACGTGGGAGTGGGAGGTTATAGGGAGGTTGTAGGAAGGTTGTAGTGAAGTTGTAAATAGGTTGTAGGGCGGTTGTAGGGCGGTTGTAGGGAGGTTGTAGGCAGATTGTAGGGAGGTTGTAGGGAGGTTGTACGGAGGTTGTAGTGAAATTGTAAATAGGTTGTAGGGAGGTTGTAGGCAGATTGTAGGGAGGTTGTAGGGAGGTTGTAGGAAGGTTGTAGTGAAGTTGTAAATAGGTTGTAGGGCGGTTGTAGGCAGATTGTAGGGAGGTTGTAGGGAGGTTGTAAGAAGGTTGTAGGGAGGTTGTAGGAAGGTTGTATAATACCTGGGACACGGACTGCCTCTTCTCCTTGCTGCGTTTGGTCAGGCTGTCCAGACCCTTGAGGGAAGAGAAGATACCCCTCTTGTTCCGTGTCCCCCGGGAAAGAGATTGGCAACGCCTCCGCAGGGTCGCCTCGTCACGGGTGCAGATCTGAGAACAGACATTAAAAGACATCACTTCTGTGGTTAGAGACTTATTTTATCTGTATAAAAAATCTGATCAGAGAACAGGCTGATGTTTTCAGATCATAATAAATACAGACCGCATTCAATAACATTCTTAATCGCTTTCTTAAACGGGGATAAATATGGAACTGGTCCAGAGAACGTGTGAAATGTCAATGTCCCAAGTGGAGGGTTGATAGCAGTAGATAGTTGTAAAGCAGTAGATCACCAGGGCATGAAAGGAGGAGACAGAGAAGATCCCCAGGCGTCCCAGGGTGGTCTTGGAGGGCCGTCCGGCCACGGCCAGGAGACTCTTGGGGTTGGGGAGCTCACTGCCCTGCAGGCTGGCCAGGTAACAGCGCATCCGGAACAGGTCCATGTTGAACTTCTCCAGGTTCTGCTCCCATTGCTGGATCTGGGGAGAAACAGACAGACAGGGTCACATCACAGTACACAGAGTTAGAGTCACTCTGAAGGTGACAGGATGACTTCTCCACCCTCTTATTGACAATGAGAGAACAGGCAAGGCAGAAACACATGCTCACAGTCAAACCCAGAACCATATACAGTAAATAGAGAGAGTTTGGCCAACTTTGACACAGTTCGCCATGTTAGCAACCTTATTTCCAAAATTGTTGGTGATGTGACATTACACAAAGCAAAACAGCAGCGAATTTTAAAAACGTTTTTATTAATGAGATGTGGCTCTGGTCCCACCATAGTACACAGAGGGTGACGAGGTAACTGAATGGCATCAGGGGATCAAAAGGGGCGTGTCTAACTGCAGAACAAGTCACATGGCTCATTGGAGCTATGCCACATAATCACATTAAATCTCCCATATCCAACACACCCAGGGGAGAGGAACGATGGAATCTCTCTTGCTCATTCCCCCATTTGCTCTCTCTCTCCCTCTCTCCCTCTCTCCTCTCTCTCCCTCTCCTTCACAGAGGGTAAATGTGTAATAACAGTGTCATTGTTTGAAGAGCAGTAAGATTAGAGTTGTCATCTAGAGATGAGGTCTAAGAGGTTCACTTCAAATGGCAGAGAGAATTGGTATCACTTTCAGAGAGATTGACCATCGGACATGATAGTGGCCAGTGGTCCTGGAGATGAGTTGAGGCCAGCTGCAGTAGGACTCAGAGGAGCTGGGGGTTTGATCCCCAAACTGGGCATGATGACCCACCCCTGGCCTTTCGGTGTCCCAAATGGCACCCTATTCCCTAAATAGTGCACTACTTTTGACCAGAACCCTATGGGCCCTAGTCAAAAGTTATGTACTACATAGGGAATAGGCTGGCATTTGGGGGACACACAATTTGTTGACTGGGATCCTGTCAACACATCAGCATTTGGTGTGTCACGCAATAAAACGTCCTCCTGATCTTCATTGGTGTGTTACGCAACAAAACGTCCTCCTCATCTGCATTGGTGTGTTACACAATAAAACGTTCTCCTCATCTTCCTTGTTGTGTTACGAAATAAAACGTCCTCCTCATCTGCATTGGTGTGTTATGCAATAAAACGTCGTCCTCATTTACATTTTTTACATTTTTAGTCATTTAGCAGACGCTCTTATCCAGAGAGACTTACAGTAGAGTGCATACATTTTTATTACATTTTTTACATACTGAGACAAGGATATCCCTACCGGCCAAACCCTCCCTACCGGCCAAACCCTCCCTAACCCGGACGACGCTATGCCAATTGTGCGTCGCCCCACGGATCTCCCGGTTGCGGCCGGCTGCGACAGAGCCTGGGTTAAAACGTCCTCCTCATCTTCATTGGTGTGTTACGCAACAAAACGTCCTCCTCATCTGCATTGGTGTGTTACGCAATAAAACGTCCTCCTCATATTCATTGGTGTGTTACGCAATAAAACGTCCTCCTCATCTTCATTGGTGTGCTACGGAATAAATTGTCCTCCTCATCTGCATTTGGTGTGTGTTACGCAAAATGTCCCCCTCATCTGGATTTCCCATTACAACAGACTTCTATGTGGAGTGGACCGAATGTGTTGTACTAGTCCGTTAGACTGAGAACATCTGGAATACAAATGACTTTCCTTATGTCATCTTGCTTGGGTCTGAAAGCATAAAACCCCAGTTTCAACAAACTCTGCTGCCAACACATCTGGGCTCATGTCAGTATGTTCCACAACCACAAGGAACGGTGTAATAACTGATGATTTCAGCCATTACATGAACATTCTAACTCGCAGGCTATGTGGACAGGAAGATGTCATGCAGGTGTATATGTGTGGCTCTACAGAGGGAGAATGGTCTGGTTTCCATGGAGCTCAGACACTGATGACTTAATAGGCCAATTTAACTAACTGCTTGTTTGAATGGCTAGGGCTAACAGTGGCCTCTGATCTTGACACACACACACACACACACACACACACACACACACACACACACACACACACACACACACACACACACACACACACACACACACACACACACACACACACACACACACACACACACACACACACACACACACACACACACACACACACACACACACACACACACACACACACACACACACACACACACACATATCCTGGTGCCTCACCTGGCTCTTGATGGCCTTCCTGTTCCTTTGGTCACTGATGACAGACAGCTGCAACTCAGCCATCTTCTTCATCTTGCTGTCCATGTCTATCTTCTGCAGCAGGGCGCCGGTCTGGCTCCTCAGTAACCGCACCGTGTCCTCCTTCCCCTGTCTCTTAGCCAGCAGAGAGGCACTGGCAGAGTGGATGGCTGTCACCCAGTTCTCCAGGTCTGTCTGATTAGCAGCCTGCGGGGAGGAATGAGGCCAGGTGACACAGTGCCAGGCTAAGGGAAGGGCAGGGGAACATAGGGCCAGGTGACACAGTGCCATGGGGCAGGGGAACATGGAGCCAGGTGACACAGTGCCAGGCTAAGGGAAGGGCAGGGAACATGGAGCCAGGTGACACAGTGCCAGGCTAAGGGAAGGGTAGGGAAACATGGAGCCAGGTGACACAGTGCCAGGCTAAGGGAAGGGTAGGGGAACATGGGACCAGGTGACACAGTGCCAGGCTAAGGGAAGGGCAGGGGAACATAGGGCCAGGTGACACAGTGCCAGGCTAAGGGAAGGGCAGGGGAACATAGGGCCAGGTGACACAGTGCCATGGGGCAGGGGAACATGGAGCCAGGTGACACAGTGCCAGGCTAAGGGAAGGTAGGGGAACATGGAGCCAGGTGACACAGTGCCAGGCTAAGAGAAGGGCAGGGGAACTTGGAGCCAGGTGACACAGTGCCAGGCTAAGGGAAGGGCAGGGGAACATGGAGCCAGGTGACACAGTGCCAGGCTAAGGGAAGGGCAGGGGAACATGGAGCCAGGTGACACAGTGCCAGGCTAAGAGAAGGGCAGGGGAACATGGAGTCAGGTGACACAGTGCCAGGCTAAGGGAAGGGCAGGGGAACATGGAGCCAGGTGACACAGTGCCAGGCTAAGGGAAGGGCAGGGGAACATGGAGCCAGGTGACACAGTGCCAGGCTAAGGGAAGGGCAGGGTAACATAGGGCCAGGTGACACAGTGCCAGGCTAAGGGAAGGGCAGGGGAACATGGAGTCAGGTGACACAGTGCCAGGCTAAGGGAAGGGCAGGGGAACATGGAGCCAGGTGACACAGTGCCAGGCTAAGGGAAGGGCAGGGGAACATGGTTGTCATTGCTCTGCTTTCTCTCTCTATTCCCAGATGGGGATCCTTAAGTGCCAAACAAAAGCCCCTTGACACATTCATCACTTTCGCTATAAGGCTTCACTCCCTCAGTGCCTCAGGCCAAGGTTTCCCCATTGCCATGGTGATGTTGGGTAGATACAGCCCTGCGGTGTGATTTGTGTGTCTGGTAGACACTTGGTAACTGAATCAAATGAATGTTACTCTCTGGGAAAAAGAAGGTGCTTTCAATGCTCATAAAACTGAGTGTAATGCACATTCAAGAGAAAAGACCTTCCCTCTCGAATGTGGAAAAATGAGGCAAACAACCCTATTTCCAAACAGACACACTGGATGCATCCAAAATGGCACCCTATTCCTAACATAGTGCACTACTTTTGACCAGGGCCCACGGGGCACTATATAGGGAATTAGTGTGGCATTTAGGACACTATCTGTAAATAGCACACCCAACTACCTCATCCCCACATTATTACTTACCCTCTTGCTCTTTTGCACACCAGTATCTCTACTTGCACATCATCATCTGCACATCTATCACTCCAGTATTAATGCTAAATTGTAATTATTTTTGCCTCTATGGCCTATTTATTGCCCACCACCCTACTCTTCTACATTTGCTCACACTGTACATAGATCTTTCTATTTTTCTTTTGTGTTATTGACTTTACGTTTGTTCATGTGTAACTCTGTGTTGTTGTATGTGTCGAATTGCTATGCTTTATCTTGGCCAGATCGCAGTTGTAAATGAGAACTTGTTCTCAACTGGCCTACCTGGTTAAATAAAGGCGAAATAAAAATGTCAAACCTTTAAAAATCATACACGACTAGTCTACTCAGATCAGCCAGTAGGGAGGTTTTTCCCAACTGCCATTTCACCCTCTTATAGAACATACACTGTAACAATGGAGCTGTAAAGCTGACACTACACCCAGACAGGACATAACCAACACCAACGTAGTCATTACCAAGCAAAAACAACAGCACAGAAAATCCTAAAAAGCAGATGTCCAGCCACAAGTCCATACTTGTGCTTGTCCCATAGCAGGAGCTGTTACAAACCCTCTCAACAGACTGCAGTCTGAGTAGAAAGCACAACCCTGTCACCAGGGCCTGTGAGACAGGAGCAGGAAATACAGCAGAAAACCATTAAACCCCCAAAATGTTTCCTCTCAGCCATTCACACTGTGCTCTAAGAAAAAGAGAACATCCTACAAATAAACAAGAGACAAGCTCAGAGTGTTATAATGTCCAATTTGTAAAGACTGCATCAACATGATGACGTACTGCAGATTCAAACATGACAGTTGCCTCCATTGATGGCACAACAGTCTGTGTGGAACTAACCTCATCCCCAGGCTATTGTGCAGAGTTCACAGTGCATACGATAGTGCAGGGGTACTCCACTACTATTTGAGAAGGTCCGGTCACACATTTCCTAGGTGGCAAAGGTCCAGATGGATAATGTAATTTAATGGCGTGGTAACAAACCCCCACCTCACAATCCATGCGACCCCAAACTGTTCACACCCGTCTTGTTGGCGGAGAGAAAATGTTGCAATTTTAAAGCTAATTTCCAGCAATTCTACACATTTTGCCATGGGGCAGAGATTATTTTTTCTGTTTTAAAGCTAATTTACTGCAATTCTATGCATTCTTCCCTGTCTTATGTGTGTTTAAATGATACCAGGGGTCGAAGCCTGACCCAGCAAAAAATAAAATATATATATAATAATAATATTTTTTTAAATCACCCTGTTCTGGGTCCAGATCTGGTCTGCGGTCTGCCAGTTGGGTATGGAGGCTATAGCGCATATAGCTACTGTACATCCGAGCTTCGGGTAGAACGTACCTGCAACAGATAGACATCTCCGTAGCCGTTGCTCAGGCAGAAGACGTTCTCCTTCTTGGGGTGTTCAGGGATCGCCTGGACTATGCTGTCCTCAGCAAGCAGGGCGTAGCGCGGGGACAGCTCCTGCTCGGGACAGCTGCTTTTCCCATAGGTCTCATAGAACAGAAGGGTACACCCTGTATGCACCAGAGAGGAGAGGAGGCTTCAGCTAACACACAGCTTTAAGGGGGAATACCTACAGAACATATATCTAACAACGTGCATGCAACCTATATTTAACCAGGTTGTCCAATGGTGGTCAGAAGACTTCTTTCCCAAGGGGGACCTAGTCAGCATCCCAAATGGCACCCTATTCCTTTTATAGTGCACTAGGGCTCTGGTCAAAAGAAGTGCACTATATAGGGAATAGGGTGCCATTTGGGAAGTACCCCTATTGTCTGTATGTTTTACAGATTATTTCCAGCATGTGTAGGTGGAAGGCGGAGGGAGCCCTACCTTTGAGTGTGACCCAGTACTGCCTCCACTTCCTGCGGGCCACGAGCTCCAGCTTCCTGTCCTTATGCAGGGTGAGGAGGGGTTTGATGGAGAGCCAGCCGGCCCTGCGTACCACCCCCTGCTCCTTCTCAAACAGCAGGTCCAGCTGCTCCAGAGAGCCCAGGGAGCCACTGCCACTACTCTCCCCCTGTTCCCCCCCTCCTATTCCCCTTGCTCCTCCCATGTCCTCCCCCTCTCCATCCTCCGAGGGCTCGGTCCGCTCCGTCCCGCTGTAGCCTCCTGTCTCCAGCTCCTGCATGAAATTCTCATAGATGTTCTGCCGCAAGGCGTCACTGTGGCTCTGTTGGCTCCTGGAGGCCCCAGAGCGGACTGACAGGGTCTGGGTGTGGAGGGAGTTCCATACTGGACCAGTTACCTGGGAGCTGGAGTCACCTAACCCAGGATCCACTCCAATGATAAAGCCTTCACTGGCCTCACTACCATAAGGCTCCTAGGGAGAGAGAGAACGAGAGTAAGAGAGCGAGAGAGAGATCAGGATGGTTTTGAGGAGGAAAACAAGTCTGAATAGCTAACTAACTAGACCTTTGTGTGTAAAGTTAAACGATAATCTTACAATATCACAAGATCAGGGACACAGAAGAGGCACATTTTCATCAATTTCTCGACTACCATTTCCTGAACAGTAGGCAATTGTTGTCTAATTCTATTAGAAAACAATATGAAATGTATCGTGAGATACTCTAACATCAACAATCAGTCCCCTATAATAACAGCCTGGAATTTCCCTGGTACGGGTAACAGAACACATGGATATTATCCAAACATTCTTGTGACTTGCCCTGCCTAAACATGTTAAAGGTTTCTTGTGACCAACAAATTAACAAAACCAGGACCTAGTCTTAGATTGCGACCCAAAAGGAATCAGGCCCACAGATGAAAGGGTAAATTAGTTATAGTGTAGGTATCTTTGGGTGTGAATGAGTACTCTCGAGTCTTGACCCACTGACATAAAGCTCTTACATGCTGTATCGATTAATTCATTCCCATTCCCACTGGAACAAGACAAAGCCCTTCCTAACATCACTGGTTCAGTAGAACGGCGACCGTAATCTCTCATTAATAGCAAACAATAAACACTTTCTCCTTTCAGAGAAAGGTAGAGGGCTCCTCTTACATAGCCAGTATTACCTGATTACATCCTCTTGTCCACTGTCGACAAATAAAGGCTGTTCACGGCAGTATTTTAGCTCAAGTAATGCTGGAAATGCTTGGTCATGTGTGACTCTGGCCTAATTTAACGTTCTCCGGCGACAAAAGAAGAAGGGAAGATTTCCTTTCTGACCTATGAAATCTTTCCCCTCAAATTCAACACAAAGCCTTAAGGAGACGTACATAACATCTGTCATAATGATATAAGGTTCTGAAACGTTTGTTAGAATACTTTCTTTTGTGGGGTTTTTCCTTTCATAGTAGTGTTTAAGAGAGTTTCTCTCACTAGCTTGATTTTGTTTAAAGAACAATCTACACAAGTATCTCCAAGGCTCCAGTCTGTCAACTGTGAGCCTGATAGTATTTAACAGTCATAGAATGATGTTTGACAGAGAGACATTCCTGTGACACTGCAGTGTTCCGCTTCATCTGATTGAATCTAAGAGCCAACGGCCATCAGCCAATCACGTTGACCAAAACAACCTGAACAATGAGATGACCATCCCACATAGTCAGCCAGCAGTCTCATGTCATAGATAACTGGCAACAGGTCATCTGATAAAGAGTCTACAGTACATGTCCAGTCTTACCCCCTTTCCCCCTTCACTATGTACCCTCCCCTCCTCCTTCCATCTCCCCTTTCTTCCCCTCCTTCCTAACCTGTAGTCTTCTCTTCTTCCTGCTTAGACTTCCTGTCCAGTCGCTGAGGCGCCGGATGCGGCTCTTCAGGTTGTCCTTCCTGCTGTTGCTGACGGCGATGGGGGTAGGCTCGGCGGCGACCCTCCTGCAGGGCAGCGTGGGACTGTGAGCGGAGGAGTAGCACTGGTCGCCCGACTCTGAGCTCTCCTCCTGGTCGACCACGTCCAGGGTCAGCACCGAGGCCAGCGACGCCCGGCGCTGGGGGATGTCCTGGAAGTGAGGGGTGGGGTATGTAGCCGCCATGCTGAGGTCAGATAGGGACACGGGAGGAGAGATGAGGCTAAACTGACTCTGCTCCGGGTAGAGGATCATAGAATCTCCGATGCCACTGTCCTCAGTGCGGCCCAAAGAGCAAGAGTTATACCCGTTGCTGTTAAACCTTCGGCTTGTATATTGACCATTACTATCCATGGTCTGGAAGAGGAGGTTGGGGTTGAACCCCGGGGACATGTCCTCAGTACGGGCGGATGAGAAGGTGTTGAAGCCACAGCCCGTCTCCTCAGTGCGCGTGGAGGAGTAGGTGGTGTAGCCACTACTGTTGTCCCTCGTTGCGGTCTGACTACATGTGAACACATTATCGTTGAGCTCTGTGGTGTTCCCCCAAGGAGAGTCGTACCAGGAGCCCTCGGAGCTGAGCGAGCTACCCTTACTGGTCCTAGTCAGAGAGGGCTCTGGGGCTGCTACTGCATTGTGGCTGTGGCCTGACAGACCCTGGGGCTCCAGAGACATCCTCCTGGCATTGGTGAACTCCACACGCATGCTGCCGTCCTTACTGAGGAGCACCTTGGGGCTGCTGCGGCTCTCTATTGGCTCACACAGAGAAGTCATCTCAGAGGTGCGCTGCCCGTTAGCACCGAGACCGTTCACATTCTCCCCGCTACTCTCCAGGAAACCATAGCCGTTATGACCACTGCTTTTCCTGGTCACTTGGGAGCTGTCCCCTCTGCCACAACACTGCGGAGAGCTGGACTTCAGCTTGGCTCCTGGGGGCCCTCTCAGTCCCCTGCCCTCCTTGGTGATGTGGTGCTCGTAGTGTTGCGACAAGCCATAAGGCTGGTTGTGAGTGATCTTCTGCTGGGGCAGGCTGACCCTCCCTCCCTTGCTTCTGGTTTTGTACCCCTGGCCGCCCCCCTCGCTGCCCCTCCACCAGCTATGGGGGGACAGGACTTCCTCCTTAATGGAGTGGAACTTTAGAGAGCAGGGTTTGGGTTTCCCAGGGACGTTGAAGTTGCTGTACTGGCTGTCAGTGTTTCCCATTCTGATCTGTAGTAGGGCAGAAGACAAAACATCAGCATGAGAGATAATCAAGAGAGAATGCCAATAATCACACTTCCATCCACAGTAAAGTCATATCGTATAAAATAAAAAGTCAGGACAGCTGTGATGGAAACAGGAATTTGTTCGTTCGACTTGGCTGGGTCATTTTGTGTCGCTAAAATGAATTATGCGGGAAATGGTGGTGGAAATGCCTTTTTGCGCAAATATTGATATAATAACCATCATATTAAAGTCAAGCGATGATATGGTGTGTGGTCCTCCCACTACGACTCGGGAAACCATGCAGTTTATTAGGCTACAGATGAAATAAGTTGTGATGAACTTCACAGGGTGGTGAAAGTGCACGGTGATGAGCTTGATTCTCCTTTCCAATAAATATTGAGGGTCTTATTCTGGTGACCTGATGATCGATGCTTGACTGCCGTCTGACAAATAGTTAAATGGTTAAAAAAGGTTAAATTAAATCAAATTAAATCACATAAAGGTAAATACAATTAAATGAAATCACATACATTTTAATAAAACTCAATTAAATCACAAAGTTAAATTAAAACAAAAGCACATAAAAACAACAAACTACAGTATACACACACCAGCTGTAAAGTTATCTTACCACTTGGTGTCTATCCTCAGGACAAACTCAGACACTACTCTGCATAGTCCGTCTCAGCAGCGCTAGCTGGGCTCTGTCCTGTTGTGTGAGCTCTTCAGAACTCAGCACCTCTCTCACATACACACTCACACACACAGCTGCTCACTCGCTTGCTCTCTCTATCTCTCTCTCTGTCTCCAGCTCATCTGTAGGGAAACAGAGGAGGGAGGGACTTCAGTCAGTTCCACACACACAGTCTGCCTTGTATGTGAGCCCACTGTGGTTAGGAGGACCCCCTTTGCAACCCCCACTCTAAATCTAAACACCCCTTGTTCCTTGGCTTGGCCACCCCCCACTCCACTCAGCTTCCTTCCATGACGTACTGCTACTGAGCTGCTGAAGAGACTTTTTAAAAGCGGACTTCATTCTGTCGCCTGTTTATTTTGGTTCTCAGGAATTCCAAGCAATTTTCTTTCCTTTTTAAAAACAGAAACCCTCGACTCTAAGACCGTTCAGTTTAAGTTATCAGACAAGGCTATTTCAAGCATCACCATGACCAACGTCTCTGAGTTCTTCATAAAGTCCGATTTAAACTTTTTTTTAAATAACACAATTTAGAAATCTCCCAACAGCTCAAGATCAAGCCAATAAGGATGAAAGACAACATATCTATAAGGTAAAACAATTACAGACATTTTGAAATACAATGACATCAACCCCAGTGTTTCCTGAAACAGATAAACCCTCAGAGACTCAGAGAGTTCTCATTTCCTGAGAGAGACAGAGAGGGGTCAGAGGTCGGAGTGGCCTAAGGTTCACCATGTTCCATCAGTAAACTATAGCAGCACTATGCCTGTCCTGTCCTGGCCTCATTCATACTGAGGAGGAGAGGAGAGAAGGTGGACAGAGCCCTTGGTTACACAAAGCAGGGTGAGAATACATCACACCGCTGACCCTAAACACATCCACAACCTTTGAACCCTTCAATTACACCCAACAGGAAGCACCGATCAGGAAACATCGAACACCTAGTCTGATGGCAGAGAAAATAGTAACTGGTTGACTCCAGTCATTAGGCCACATTCTAGAATGTTGAGGAGGACAGAAGAACAGCAAAGTCATTATCACATCTGTCATTCAGAGCAGCAGCGGGACAGATTGTATTCGGCACTCGTTGTCTGTGTTAAAAGGCTGATGGGCGGCGCTTTCAGCCAGTCAATGGCCTGCCACTCGGCTGGGACCCTAGAATATGGGCCTGTGCGGTGAGCAGAACTGTGGAACCGGCGCTTTGTGACAGAGTTGTCGGCTTGCGCTGCAGACAAGGAGGCCATGAATGGTTAAAGGTGCAAGCAGGTGGCGGTCAACACTTTTGTTGTGCCTCTCCTATAGGCCACCTGCTCCCTTGCAGGGGAAGCCCCATCACCCCCATGTCACCCTTGACCCTGGCATTCTTCAAGCACAATGAGCCCCTGGTGCAGAACTCCACAGCGGCCATATTGATAAGCTGCAGACCATACTATTTACCAAGAGAGTTTTCATCCAAATTTTTCATAGCTGTCTATTTACAACCACAAACCGATGCTGATACTAAGACCACACCCAATGAGCTGTATAGGACCATAAACACACATGGAAATGCACATCCAGAGGTGGAGCACCAAGTGGCCGGTGATTTTATTGCAGGGGAACTGAAATCTGTCTTTTCACATTTTTTACCAGCATGTTAAATGTGCAACTAGAGGCAAAACCTCTGGATCACCTTTACTCCACACACAGAGACACATACAAAACTCTAGATCACCTTTACTCCACACACAGAGACACATACAAAACTCTAAATCACCTTTACTCCACACACAGAGACACATACAAAACTCTAGATCACCTTTACTCCACACACAGAGACACATACAAAACTCTAGATCACCTTTACTCCACACACAGAGACTCATACAAAACCTCTAGATCACCTTTACTCCACACACAGAGACACATATAAAACTCTACTCCACACACAGAGACACATACAAAACTCTAGATCTCCTTTACTCCACACACAGAGACACATACAAAACTCTAGATCACCTTTACTCCACACACAGAGACACATACAAAACTCTAGATCACCTTTACTCCACACACAGAGACACATACAAAACTCTAGATCACCTTTACTCCACACACAGAGACTCATACAAAACCTCTAGATCACCTTTACTCCACACACAGACACATATAAAACTCTACTCCACACACAGAAACACATACAAAACCTCTGGATCACCTTTACTCCACACACAGAGACACATACAAAACTCTAGATCAGCTTTACTCCACACACAGAGACTCATACAAAACTCTAGATCACCTTTACTCCACAAACAGAGACTCATACAAAACTCTAGATCACCTTTACTCCACAAACAGAGACTCATACAAAACTCTAGATCACCTTTACTCCACACACAGAGACACGTATAAAACTCTAGATCACCTTTACTACACACACAGACACATACAAAACTCTAAATCACCTTTACTCCACACACAGAGACACATACAAAACTCTAGATCACCTTTACTCCACAGAGACACATACAAAACTCTAGATCACCTTTACTCCACACACAGAGACTCATACAAAACCTCTAGATCACCTTTACTCCACACACAGAGACACATATAAAACTCTACTCCACACACAGAAACACATACAAAACCTCTGGATCACCTTTACTCCACACACAGAGATACATACAAAACTCTAGATCTCCTTTACTCCACACACAGAGACACATACAAAACTCTAGATCTCCTTTACTCCACACACAGAGACACATACAAAACTCTAGATCAGCTTTACTCCACACACAGAGACTCATACAAAACTCTAGATCTCCTTTACTCCACACACAGAGACTCATACAAAACTCTAGATCACCTTTACTCCACACACAGAGACACATACAAAACTCTAGATCACCTTTACTCCACACACAGAGACACATACAAAACTCTAGATCACCTTTACTCCACACACAGAGACTCATACAAAATTCAAGATCTCCTTTACTCCACACACAGAGACACATACAAAACTCTAGATCACCTTTACTCCACACAGAGACACATACAAAACTCTAGATCTCCTTTACTCCACACAGAGACACATACAAAACTCTAGATCTCCTTTACTCCACACACAGAGACACATACAAAACACTAGATCTCCTTTACTCCACACACAGAGACACATACAAAACTCTAGATCTCCTTTACTCCACAGAGACACATACAAAACTCTAGATCACCTTTACTCCACACACAGAGACACATACAAAACTCTAGATCTCCTTTACTCCACACACAGAGACACATACAAAACTCTAGATCACCTTTACTCCACACACAGAGCCTCATACAAAACTCCAGATCTCCTTTACTCCACACACAGAGACACATACAAAACTCTAGATCTCCTTTACTCCACAGAGACACATACAAAACTCTAGATCACCTTTACTCCACACACAGAGACACATACAAAACACTAGATCTCCTTTACTCCACACACAGAGACACATACAAAACTCTAGATCACCTTTACTCCACACACAGTGACACATACAAAACTCCAGATCACCTTTACTCCACACACAGAGACTCATACAAAACTCCAGATCTCCTTTACTCCACACACAGAGACACATACAAAACTCTAGATCACCTTTACTCCACACACAGAGACACATACAAAACTCCAGATCTCCTTTACTCCACACACAGAGACACATACAAAACTCTAGATCACCTTTACTCCACACACAGTGACACATACAAAACTCCAGATCACCTTTACTCCACTCACAGAGACTCATACAAAACTCTAGATCACCCTCCATGTGGCAAATCTGACCATAACTCTATCCTCCTGATTCCTGCTTACAAGCAAAAACTCATACAGGAAGTACCAGTGACGGGCTCAGTACGGAAGTGGTTCGATGAAGCGGATGCTAAGCTATAGGACTATTATATGTTCCAGGATTCATCCAAAAACATTGATGAGTACCACATCAGTCACCGGCTTAATTAATAAGTGCATCGACGATGTCGTCCTCACACTGACCATACGTACATATCCCAACCAGAAGCCATGGATTACAGGCAACATCCGCACTGAGATAAAGGCTAGAGCTACCGCTTTCAAGGAGAGGGACACTAATACGCTTATAAGAAATCCCGCTACGACCTCCGACGAGCCATCAATTAGTCAAAATGTCAACACAGGACTAAGACTGAATCGTACTACACCGGCTCCGACACTCGTCGGATGTGGCAGGGCTTGCAAACTATTAAGGACTACAGAGGGAAGCACAGCTGCGAGCTGCCCAGTGACACAAGCTTACCAGACGGGCTAAATGACTTCTATGCTCGCTTCGAGGAAAGCAACAATGAAGCATGCATGAGAGCACCAGCTGTTCCAGACGACTGTGTGATTAAGCTCTCCGTAGCCGATGTGAGTAAGACCTTTAATCAGGTCAACATTCACAAGGCTGCAGGGCCAGACGGATTACCAGGACGTGTACTCCGAGCATGCGCTGACCAGTGTCTTCACTGACATTTTCAACCTGTCCCTGACCGAGTCTGTAATACCAACATGTTTCAATATGATGTTTTAATGAGCTAATATTGTAATAACACACAAGCTGAAGTTTAGTTTATGACTACAGTACATATGAATCATCAGACTGAGAATGGAATTATTCATTGTAAATGAACACGTTCACAGAAAAATGCTAAATGATTAAAGAAATGATCATAAAGTTGTTTAAAATAATACTGTGTATGTAGAGTTGTTAAGAAGGCAGTGATTCGCTGGTTTCAAATCTCCACACTGTGTCAGTAGCAGTATGTGTACTACTGACAGAGACAAAGCCCAGAGCCCCCTCTCTCCTTCTCTCTTCCTCAGGACACTCTGCTGTGATCTCCCTCTCTCATTCTCTCTCCTTCTCTCTTCCTCAGGACACTCTTCTGTGATCTCCCTCTCTCATTCTCTCTCCTTCTCTCTTCCCCAGGACACTCTGCTGTGATCTCCCTCTCTCCTTCTCTCTCCTTCTCAGGACACTCTGCTGTGATCTCCCTCTCTCATTCTCTCTCCTTCTCTCTTCCTCAGGACACTGTGATCTCTCTCTCATTCTCTCTCCTTCTCTCTTCCTCAAGACACTCTGCTGTGATCTCCCTCTCTCATTCTCTCTCCTTCTCAGGACACTCTGCTGTGATCTCCCGCTCTCATTCTCTATCCTTCTCTCTTCCTCAGGACACTCTTCTGTGATCTCCCTCTCTCATTCTCTATCCTTCTCTCTTCCTCAGGACACTCTTCTGTGATCTCCCTCTCTCATTCTCTCTCCTTCTCTCTTCCTCAGGACACTCTGCTGTGATCTCCCTCTCATTCTCTCTCCTTCTCTCTTCCTCAGGACACTCTGCTGTGATCTCCCTCTCTCTCCTTCTCAGGACACTCTGCTGTGATCTCCCTCTCTCATTCTCTCTCCCTCAGGACACTCTGCTGTGATCTCCCTCTCCCATTCTCTCTCCTTCTCAGGACACTCTGCTGTGATCTCCCTCTCTCATTCTCTCTCCTTCTCTCTTCCTCAGGACACTCTGCTGTGATCTCCCTCTCTCATTCTCTCTCCTTCTCAGGACACTGCTGTGATCTCCCTCTCTCATTCTCTCTCCTTCTCTCTTCCTCAGGACACTCTGCTGTGATCTCCCTCTCTCATTCTCTCTCCTTCTCTCTTCCTCAGGACACTCTGCTGTGATCTCCCTCTCTCATTCTCTCTCCTTCCCTCTCCTTCTCAGGACACTCTGCTGTGATCTCCCACTCTCATTCTCTATCCTTCTCTCTTCCTCAGGACACTCTGCTGTGGTCTCTCTCTCATTCTCTCTCTCAGGACACTCTGCTGAGGTCTCCCTCTCTCCTTCTCAGGACACTCTGCTGAGGTCTCCCTCTCTCCTTCTCTCTTCCTCAGGACACTGCTGTGGTCTCCCTCTCTCATTCTCTTCCTCAGGACTCTCTGCTGTGGTCTCCCTCTCTCCTTCACTTCCTCAGGACACTCTGCTGTAGTCTCCCTCTCTCCTTCTCTCTTCCTCAGGACACTGCTGTGGTCTCCCTCTCTCCTTCTCTTCCTCAGGACACTCTGCTGTGGTCTCCCTCTCTCCTTCTCTTCCTCAGGACACTCTGCTGTGTTCTCTCTCTCTCCTTCTCTTCCTCAGGACACTCTGCTGTAGTCTCCCTCTCTCCTTCTCTTCCTCAGGACACTCTGCTGTGGTCTCCCTCTATCCCGGGAATCGAACCCACAGTTGTCGTGTTGCAAGCGCCATGGTCTACCAACCAGAGTATGTCAGGAGAGTTGAGCTCATGGAGCGCTGCGCAACGCTCCCCGGCACTCCACATCCTTTCAAACCTCTTGGCTAAAAACTGCTCCAAGCTCACAGAAAAAACTGCTCCTAGCTCACAGAAAAAACTGCTCCTAGCTCACAGAAAAAACTGCTCCTAGCTCACAGAAAAAACTGCTCCTAGCTCACAGAAAAAACTGCCTCTCTGAATTCCATGAATTAAAATCACAATTTAACCAACACCCATCTATGTTTGTGACTACCTGGACCTACCAGTTGGTTTTGAACTTTTAAGAGATCTCAGTTTTAGTTTATAAATACTTTGCTACAATGACACACTTAGTTATCAACCCACCTTGTTCCTTTCTGTTAGCACATAGTAAGTACAGCATCATACTTTTGGGATGTCTTTTCAGATTCCACAATTATTCTTTAGTTGTGGACAATACATCATTGCACTCCCTCTCTTACTCTTGGTCCTCATCTTTCTAAATCACCTTGATTTTTACACCTGTGTATTTTATCAGTTTCTTTATGAAAATATTTAGCAAACTCCATGACAGTAGCTAAAGCAAGGGGCTATAGCAGCAGACAAGTAGACTGACTACAAATGCATGCTGCGTCATGCATGCCCTGAGCTCATGAAGTGAGCTCTATTGGAGCGAAATTGGAGCGGGCGATGCTCCAGCCTTTGGGAATCTCGCTCGCGCTCCAGTCTAATTGGGCATGCTCCACTCCTCGCTCAGCTCTGCTCACATACTCTGCTATCAACTGAGCTACAGAGGACCATGATACAACACTTGGGCTGGGAGACCCCACACACACACACACACACACACACACACACGGCAGATCAGGGTCAGAGGAACAGGGTGAGAAAGACAGAGAGAGAAGAAGAGGGCCCATTGTTGGCCACAGGTGTCTGGCTGCCTGGGATGGTGAAAGGGTACAGACAGGAAGAGGACATTCCTAACATCCATCGCTCATCTCTCACACATATTATTCTGTGTTATTTTGAGCTTCTTTATTCAGACACAAAGAAACTGGTTTTACATGATCCTGCTGTATCTCTCCCAAGCCCGAGGGTGACTGACTGACTACTTTGCAGTGCCTGATCAAATAACACCAGACATTCCCGGAAATTATTTTCCCCTTGCGCTCTGCCAGTACATTTATTCATTTCAAAACAATTGCCTAGCTGTCAGTGTCGGCAGACAGTTTGCGTATCAACAGAGTTCTTCATTAAGACATGTTGCCTTAGCTCATCTCCCAGGCTGGTAGCTGGGGTGGGACATGCTGGGGGTGGGTTACATGGGGAGAAGGTAGACTGGGGTTGTCCCCCAAATGGCACCCTATCCCCTATATAGTGCACTACTTTTGACCAGGGCCTATAGGGCTTCGGCCAAAAGTAGAGCACTAGGGAATAGGTTGCCATTTGGGGGACAACCTGAGTTGTGGTGGGTGGGATGAGGACTGAGAGGGCAGCAGCATGGGAAAACACAAAGGAGCTCCGGTATGAGTAGAACAGGCAGGCAGGGTGGGAGGTTGGGCGCCTGGAACCAGCAACCCAGCAACCCAGCAACCAGGGAACAGCTCTCTGTCAGAAAGAGGGAGAGCACTCTCTAGTGCCTGCTTCCTCCCTATCCCGGCAGTGCCTGACAGGGGGCCTTGTGCTCCCAGTGTGGGCAGACAGGTGGGGCCCCTGAAACCCCTGTTACGTTTGGTGTGGTCCTGCAGCTGCTTCCTCCTCTGGACCCCATCAAACCATTTAGAAGGGCAGAGGGGAGACTTTGAGTAGGGAGACCTGGGTAATATTATGCACCTGAGGGTCTATTTATAGGACTGTGTTGGTCTGGTGTGGTCTAGTTGTCTTGATAAAACTGTGTTGGTCTGGTTGTCTTGATAAAACTGTGTTGGTCTGGTGAGGTCTGGTCGTCTTGATAAAACTGTGTTGGTCTGGTGTGGTCTAGTTGTCTTGATAAAACTGTGTTGGTCTAGTTGTCTTGATAAAACTGTGTTGGTCTGGTTGTCTTGATAAAACTGTGTTGGTCTGGTGAGGTCTGGTCGTCTTGATAAAACTGTGTTGGTCTGGTGAGGTCTAGTTGTCTTGATAAAACTGTGTTGGTCTAGTTGTCTTGATAAAACTGTGTTGGTCTGGTGTGGTCTAGTTGTCTTGATAAAACTGTGTTGGTCTGGTGTGGTCTAGTTGTCTTGATAAAACTGTGGTCTGGTGTGGTCTAGTTGTCTTGATAAAACTGTGTTGGTCTGGTGTGGTCTGGTCCCTTTTGATTTGTCCATAAGTCTGAATATGACTGCTCAGGCCAAATGTGGTCTGGTGTTTTATTCATACTCATAAAGAGACAGATTCAGAGTTCAGATAAACACGTGCAACTCAGATTTTTTGCGTAAATCGTTCATTGATGTCAATGGGAGTTCAATCTGAGTTCAGCTAGCGGCTCTCAATTAAAATACTGCCCATATATTTCACTAGTAAGCAGTGTTTCTCTTATTCATCATCTGTTCCCAAAACAAAGTTGAACCCGTATCTACTAACCAGACTATATTTGACCTGGTGTTAAATCTAATCTGACTCTCTTTAGCCACATCTAGCCCATTTCCACGCTAGGCCTCAACCTGTCAATTTCTCCAACACCAGTTAATGAATGGTTAACTAAGTTAGCTGTCAATTAACGTTGGACCTCATCGATCCATCACTGTACCTGAGCATTCTGTTGTTAGCAAACATGATGGGGGTTGAGGTGAGGACACAGACAGCATCCCAAATATCACCCTATTCCCTATTTAGTGCACAACTTCTTTACCAGGGCCCATCAATGTTTGGCCAGGCCTGTGCGGTGACTTACTCTGATGGATTCAGACTTTCTCTGACGATTGATAGAGCAGTCTCCATAGTGATGCTCACTTCTTTATACTGCATCTGTATGTCTTATAGTGGAAGTAGTTGTGGGTGTCTCTTGTGTGTGTGTGTTCACACCTGGCAAGCCTTTGTACATGCACTCTGCCAAAACATTACACAGTTACAGTCACTCACCCTTCTAGATAATTAAAAGCAGTCTAACAAGGTCTAGGCTAGCTAGTGCTAGACATATTTTTCGCCAATTAGCTTCAATTGGCTGGTGTGCAACCATGGCAAAGTTGGTTTGACATTTGGTAGTCTTGCTCTGGGGCTAGTTAGGGGCCGTGAATAAATTACACAATGTAAATGGGACAATATTTGCATGTTGCACATCTTTTAGTTGTCTTTCAATATTTGTATATGAATTTCTAGAATGTATAGTTCGTTTGAGGTTTTTAATTCATTGAAATTTGGAGAGATTGTCCTTTAAAAATATTGTCCCATGTACATTGTGTAATTTACTGATGGTCCCTAACTAGCCCCATAGAGATATCGAATGTCAAACCAAATTGACCCAGAGGAATTAGAGTTCTAGCCAATGAGCTTCAGCCCCTTGCCATTTCAGTGACAGCTAGCAAGATGCACACACAGCAGACAGAGAGAGAGAGGGCAATGGCGTGGGGTGCACATATCTCCACATGTGACGTAGTACGCAATTTTTGGGGACCCTTTTGGCTCGTGAGCACTACATTCAGAACTACTGGCTAAAAAGTATACAAAAGTACTGGTGACAGAAAGATGCTCTCCATTTGGGCTGATCTGTGACCTGCTAGCACCTCAGCGTTACACACAACAGACAGGAAATAGATGTGGGAAGGATGTGGTTCTGTAATACAGGAGATAAACAGTAATGAATAGACTGTACACAATTAGCATAGCATGAATCCAATACAATAGCACAGCAGGAGCACTGGTAAGGACTGTGTAAATATAAAGCTAAGATAAGCAAACAATTAGCATTTCCTGGTTGCTACAATTATAATAGTTTGCCTAGTTTCAGTTTATGTGACAAAACAGGTAAGTATAGTCATTGTACCATCTAAACCACTGTGAAATATCTTTTCCATAACCAAAATATTGTATTTTCAGCTGTTTGAAGCTGGTGTCCAAAATCGAAAGTAAAAGAAGCAAAAACTAAACTTAACAATGGGAAGCATAGAAATAGGGCACATAGAACAGATCTACCACTTGTACACCAGCTGTTTATTTCACTTTGTTTGTTATCTATTTCACTTGCTTTGGCAATGTAAACATATGTTTCCCATGCCAATAAAGTCCTTTGAATTGAATTGAAATTGAGTGAGAGGCCAGTTTATGGTACCCCCAGTCACTCAGGCTCTGGTCATGGGGGATGGGGAGTGGAGTGTGCAACTTGAAAGGATTGTGAAGTGCTGATAACAGTTACCGGCAGGGAATTAGTAACAACTGGAAAATCTTTTAAAATGCTGCAGCACCTTCAGGTTGTGGCCGGGATTCCACTCAAAGGTCCTTGGAACCACTGCATTCAGAACTGATGTGTTGACCAAAATCAAAACATAAGATTCATTTGCACACAAACAAAATGTGATTTTTCGACATTATGTTATGCTATTTATTAATTACTTTATTCAGGCATTCAACTCATCCATGATGGCATGATCAGTCTGTCAGTTACTATACAGTGGGGAAGAGTTAACACGGTGGGTGTATATTCAGCACACGTTTTCAGATTTGGCCCATTCATCTCTAGTCAGAGGCAGAGTGAGGCATGCTGGGTTTGCTCCAGCAATAGCTTAGCACTTGGGTCCGAGCTGTGTACCGCTGTGCAACACCACACACACTAATGAGCAGGATGTGCTGGTTAAGGCTAAGCCCCATGTAAACACAGGGATACCACAGGCAAACCCGAAGCCTTCCCTAACGCACAGATCCGCACAGAAGAATGCACGTAAGCACACATGCGCACTCTAAGTACTTTGGGCTTGGAGTCAATTCAGTATTTATTTTTTGTCACTTTGGTACTAGTTTCACAAGTATGTGGTACATTTTCACAACTCTTAATACAAAACTCCAAGCAGGTCACACTTGTAACGCAGCCAGTCTTTCATTCAAAACCTGTCCTTGTGCATTCATTTGGATTGTAAACATCTCTCCACACAACCATTGATTCAACATATACGTTTATTGTGACATGTAATGAGAACATTGGTTTAATCACCAAAACAACATAATGATATAATTTAGTAGTTTTAACTACCAGTTAATCCAATAGCAAACATTGCAAGATACAAGGTTCACATTTTTCCAAATGTATTACAAATAAAAATCTGAAATACCTTATTTACATACGTATTCAGACCCTTTGCTATGAGACTCGAAATTGAGCTCAGGTGCATCCTGTTTCCATTGATCATCCTTGAGATGTTTCTACAACTTGATTGGCGTCCACCTGTGGTAAATTGATTGGACATGATTTGGAAAGGCACACAGCTGTCTATATAAGGTCCCAGTTGACAGTGCATGTCAGAGAAAAAACCAAGCCATGAGGTCAAAGGAATTGTCCGTAGAGCTCAGAGACAGGATTGTGTCAAGGCACAGATCTGGGGAAGGGTACCAAAACATTTCTGCAGCATTGAAGGTCCCCAAGAACACAGAGCCTCCATCATTCTTAAATGGAAGAAGTTTGGAACCATCAAGAATCTCCTAGAGCGGGGGAGAAGGGTCTTGGTCAAGGAGGTGACCAAGACCTTGATGGTCACTCTGACAGAGCTCCAGAGTTCCTCTGTGGAGACGGGAGAACCTTCCAGGACAACCATCTCTGCAGCACTACACCAATCAGGCCTTTATGGTAGAGTGACCAGACAGACGACACTCCTCAGTAAAAGGCACATGACAGCCCGCTTGGAGTTTGCCAAAAGACACCCAAAGACTCTCAGACCATAAGAAACAAGATTCTCTGGGTCTGATGAAACCAAGAGTGAACTCTTTGGCCTGAATGCTAAGCGTCACGTCTGGAGGTGGCAGCATCATGCTGTGGGGATGTTTTTCAGCGGCAGGGACTGGGAGACTAGTCAGGATTTGAGGCAAAGATGAACGGAGCAAAGTGCAGAGAGATCCTTGATGAAAACTTGCTCCGGAGTGCTCAGGACCTCAGACTGGGGAGAAGGTTCACCTTCCAACAGGAACACGACTCTAAGCACACAGCCAAGACAACGCAGGAGTGGCTTTGGGACAAGTCTCTGAATGTCCTTGAGTGGCCCAGCCAGAGCCCGGACTTGAACCCGATCGGACATCTCTGGATCGGACATCTCAAAATCCATATATAGCAGACAAACCAGTTTAAAATCTATAGGTTTACCAAACGGTTAAGCGCAGTTGGATTAAGTGATGGTCAAATGTATTTATACAAATGAGAAGAGAATCATATGAAAAGTATTGTGAGCATTTCATTGTGAAACGCAATTACTTTATATGAAAGGTATTTCTAGATGAAACACTGATTAGGTTTGCTGAAAAAGTTACTGTGTGATTCTGTGTGTTGTATATAGTCAGTTGATAATGTGTTTAACGTTTTGAAAAAAACTGCCTTTTTGATGATCTGTTTTCAGTTTTGTACTAAGAGTTGTGAAATTTGACCACATTCTTGTGAAAATAGTACCAAAGCGATAAAAAAACTAAAGGAGTTCATTAACAGTATTGATCTGCCTTTTAGATGCCAAATGAAAGAAAAAAAAGTGTTTTCATTCCAGTGCAACCAACCTAAAACAGGAGAAAGGGACCAAGTGGTATAACGATTCCTGGATTTAATGGCTTAAAGTTGAATACTATCTGTCCAGAAGGTCACTGGTCATTTTAGGTGTAGAGGAATACAAACATTTTTCAAGTAGATGTGTCAATGTGCTGTAGAGCAGCTAAAAACCACATCCACCAATTGTATTCTCTGTTTTATTTCCCTAGTTTCTATTGTAGACGGTGCAGCCTTAACATGGCAGTATGGCTGCCAGAGGTCCACAGCCATGAAAATATTGGTTATCTTGTTTGAAACACCTCTGACTGTGAACACAGCTTAGTAATACTGTTGACCAGTCACTGAGAGGTGAGGGCTGACAAATACATTATCTTGAGACTTTCTCACTAGCACTGCTGACTTACGAAAACACACACACACACACACACACACACTATAATACACTGTACATGAAACATACTCACACAGGACGAGGTCACTTCCTGTGTCGGGGTAGGGCTATTTCCTCTCAGCTGGTCTCACCAATAGCAGGGCTCCGTTCCTATCTGACTAACAGGTCTCAGAAGGTCAAACATCCCGTCCACATGTGTTCCTGTGACGCTGTAGTACTGTAGTGTAAAACCTGGGAATGAACGCCCAACTGAAGTTTCATCGGAATAGCCTACAGCAGAGCCTACAGCAGAGCCTACAGCAGAGCCTACAGCAGAGCCTACAGCAGAGCCTACAGCAGAACACATACAGTGCATTCAGAAAACATTCAGACCCCTTTACGTTTTCCACATTTTGTTACGTTACAGCCTTATCCTAAAATGGATTCAGTAAATGTTCTCCGTCATCAATCTACACACAATATCCTATAATGACAAAGCAAAAACAGGTTTTTAGAAATGTTTGCTCATTTATTTCTACAACTTGATTGGAGTCCACCTGTGGTAAATTCAATTGATTGGACATGATTTGGAATGGCACACTCCTGTCTATATAAGGGACCACAGTTGACAGTGCATATCAGAGCAAAAACCAAGCCATGAGGTGGAAGGAATTGTCCGTAGAGCTCCGAGACAGGATTGTGTCGAGACACAGCTCTCGGGAAGGGTACCAAAAAATGTCTGCAGCATTGAAGGTCCCCTAGTACACAGTGGCCTCCATCATTCTTAAATGGAAGCAGTTTGGAACCACCAAGACTCTTCCTAGAGCTGGCACCCAGCCAAACTGAACAATTGGGGGAGAAGGGCCTTGGTCAGGGAGATGACCAAGAACCTGATGGTCATTATGACAGAGCTCCAAAGTTCCTCTGTGGAGATGGGAGAACCTTCCAGAAGGACAACGGGGAAACTAGTCAGGATCGAGGGAAAGATGAACGGAGCAAAGTACAGAGAGATCCTTGATGAAAAACATTCTTTCCAAATGCATTGTATTTCTGCTGCCTGCTTTGAGGAATACAAAGATTTCAAAATGTATTTCTAAACTGTGTACTGATTACTGAAAAGTGCAGCAGCACTTCACCAAGTTCTCCTCTGACTTCAGTCTCTTCTATCAGGAATCAAGTTAAGACCCAAGTGCAGACTGTGTGAAGTAACAAACGACAGGTCAAGGCAGGCAGGGGTCGATAATCTAGAGCAGAGGTCAAGGTACAGGACGGCAGGCAGGGTCAGGCAGGGGTCGATAATCCAGAGCAGAGGCCAAGGTACAGGACGGCAGGCAGGCTCAGGGTCAGGCAGGGGTCGATAATCCAGAGCAGAGGTCAAGGTACAGGACGGCAGGCAGGCTCAGGGGCAGGCAGAGGTCGGTAATCCAGAGCAGAGGCCAAGGTACAGGACGGCAGGCAGGCTCAGGGTCAGGCAGGGGTCGATAATCCAGAGCAGAGGTCAAGGTACAGGACGCCAGGCAGGCTCAGGGACAGGCAGTGGTCAGGCGGGCGGGTACAGGGGGTCAGGTCAGGCAAAGGTCAAAAACCAGGAGGACGAGAAAAAGAGAGACTAGGGAAAACCAGGAGCTGAGACAAAACGCTGGTAGGCTTGAACAAACAAGACGAACTGGCAACAGACACACAGGTATAAATATAAATGGGGAAGATGGGCGACAGCTGGAGGGGAGTGGAGACAAGCACAAGGACAGGTAAAACAGACCAGGGCGTGACATCTTCTCTCGTTTGATGGGAACACTTCTTTCCTGGCTTACATGAGATGCTGCCCTTCCAGGGAGTGTGAATGTTCAGACATGGAGGGAGAGTCACAGAGCTGAGTTTACCAGGAACCACAGAGGCTGAGTCCTAATTCTCCACCCTTTTCCAGAAGTGTGCACTTGCACGCTCCCCGTCATGGATATGATTGTTGTAAACATTGGCTGGAGTGAGTTTTTCCATTATTGTTAAATTCATGAGACAGTGTAGTGTGCAAGGTGGAGAATCGGGACGCAGGAGAGAAGTCAGGAGAGCCTCACTCACTCCTCTCTTACGCAACACTGAGAGAGGCTGGGTATCCAACACTGGGAGAGGCTGGGTATGCAACACTGGGAGAGGCTGGGTATGCAACACTGGGAGAGGCTGGGTATGCAACACTGGGAGAGGCTGGGGATCCAACATTGGGAGAGGCTGGGGATCCAACATTGGGAGAGACTGTGGATCCAACACTGGGAGAGGCTGTGGATCCAACACTGGGAGAGGCTGTGGATCCAACACTGGGAGAGGCTGGGGGTCCAACATTGGGAGAGGCTGGGTATGCAACACTGGGAGAGGCTGGGTATCCAACACTGGGAGAGGCTGGGTATGCAACACTGGGAGAGGCTGTGGATCCAACACTGGGAGAGGCTGGGTATGCAACACTGGGAGAGGCTGGGTATGCAACACTGGGAGAGGCTGGGTATGCAACACTGGGAGAGGCTGGGTATGCAACACTGGGAGAGGCTGGGTATGCAACACTGGGAGAGGCTGGGTATGCAACACTGGGAGAGGCTGGGTATGCAACACTGGGAGAGGCTGTGGATCCAACATTGGGAGAGGCTGTGGATCCAACACTGGGAGAGGCTGTGGATCCAACATTGGGAGAGGCTGGGGATCCAACATTGGGAGAGGCTGTGGATCCAACACTGGGAGAGGCTGTGGATCCAACATTGGGAGAGGCTGGGGATCCAACACTGGGAGAGGCTGGGGATCCAACACTGGGAGAGGCTGGGGATCCAACATTGGGAGAGGCTGGGGATCCAACACTGGGAGAGGCTGGGGATCCAACACTGGGAGAGGCTGGGGATCCAACACTGGGAGAGGCTGGGGATCCAACACTGGGAGAGGCTGGGGATCCAACATTGGGAGAGGCTGGGGATCCAACACTGGGAGAGGCTGGGGATCCAACACTGGGAGAGGCTGGGTATCCAACACTGGGAGAGGCTGGGTATGCAACACTGGGAGAGGCTGGGTATCCAACACTGGGAGAGGCTGGGTATCCAACACTGGGAGAGGCTGGGTATGCAACACTGGGAGAGGCTGGGTATCCAACACTGGGAGAGGCTGGGGATCCAACATTGGGAGAGGCTGGGGATCCAACACTGGGAGAGGCTGGGGATCCAACACTGGGAGAGGCTGGGGATCCAACACTGGGAGAGGCTGGGTATCCAACACTGGGAGAGGCTGGGTATGCAACACTGGGAGAGGCTGGGTATCCAACACTGGGAGAGGCTGGGTATCCAACACTGGGAGAGGCTGGGGATCCAACACTGGGAGAGGCTGGGGATCCAACATTGGGAGAGGCTGGGGATCCAACACTGGGAGAGGCTGGGGATCCAACACTGGGAGAGGCTGGGTATCCAACACTGGGAGAGGCTGGGTATGCAACACTGGGAGAGGCTGGGTATCCAACACTGGGAGAGGCTGGGTATCCAACACTGGGAGAGGCTGGGTATGCAACACTGGGAGAGGCTGGGGATCCAGCACTGGGAGAGGCTGGGGATCCAACACTGGGAGAGGCTGGGGATCCAACACTGGGAGAGGCTGGGGATCCAACACTGGGAGAGGCTGGGGATCCAACACTGGGAGAGGCTGGGGATCCAACACTGGGAGAGGCTGTGGATCCAACACTGAAAGAGGCTGGAGATCCAACACTGGGATAGGCTGGGGATCCAACACTAGGAGAGGCTGGGGATCCAACACTAGGAGAGGCTGGGGATCCAACACTAGGAGAGGCTGGGTATCCGGCCACACAGAATGGACAACAATAAGGACTGGAGCCAGAAAGGAGCAGGACACGATGCCAAAACATCAACTGAGAGAGATACCACTGAACAGTGCTGATGGAGAACAAATAAGAAGGAACGTGGGGGAGTGGGAAAAACTGACACACAGGGGAAAAGATGTGTATCTGACTCACATACATTTGTTCATACACTTGTTCATACACATGCTTGAACACACATACAGTACACACGCACCCCCCTTTCCAACCCTTGCATTTTTATTTGGGTCAAGGAAGGTTCCCAGATATCCATTGTGGGAAGCAGCCTTTTGGGGGCCCTAAACATATTTGGTTGGGGGGGGCACCCACAAAGCGGGCAAAACATTTTAGTGGCCCCCCTCTTGACGGCGGAGAGAACGTTTTTACATTTTAAAGTACATTTCCACACATGTTGCCACAGGGCTTAGAGAAAATGTTGCAGTTTTAAAGCAAGTTTTCTGCAATTCTACACATTCTGCCACCAGGCGGAGAGAAAATGTTGCTATTTTATAAAAAAATGCCATGCAATTCTACTCATTTTGCCATGGGGCGGAGAGAAGAATTTGCCATTTTAAAGCTAATTTCCTGAAATTCTACACATTTTGCCATGATTTATGCCATGTCAATACAATATCTGAGTGAGTGACTAACAAAATCAATGTGGGGCCCCTGGGCACATGACCTTCGTGCCTGGTTGGTAATTTGGCCATGATTACTACTAAGTTTAGATAGCTGGCTAGACTAAGTTACCAATCACATTTTTTTGTTGCTTACATGGGCTAATTGGGTGACTGTCAGTGACTGACATAACAAGAGGAAAACTAATGCACAACATTTCGGCCCTGGTCAAAAGTAGTACACTACATACACTGTAAGAAAAAAAGATAGCGATTCAACATACAATTATAAGGCAACCAGCTGCAATAGGATTGTGTGTTCACTCAACAAAAATGTTCTTGGGCAAACTCGCAACAAAAAGTTTGAATCAACATAATTATTCGTTTTTTCTATAGTGATGGCTGTCTCCCTGTCCCTCTCACCAGGGAATATGCCTCTGCTGGGTTAGGGAGATGGATGAGTCCCCTGGGCGACCAGAAAGAGCAGGATAAGAACAACTGTGACATTCATGGACATTGTCCACGTTAAGAGAAAATGAGTTTGAGGATGGATTTTTAAGTGGCGCATGGAGGCTATAAATATATGTGTATGTCTGTGTTTGTAAACAAGCAGAGGAACTTTTTGTGCTCTGAAGTGTGGGTATTCCCGGAAATGTGTGTGTGTGTGTGTGTGTGTATATATACACTGCTCAAAAAAATAAAGAAACACAATGTAACTCCAAGTCAATCACACTTCTGTGAAATCAAACTGTCCACTTAGGAAGCAACACTGATTGACAATAAATTTCACATGCTGTTGTGCAAATGGAATAGACAAAAGGTGGAAATTATAGGCAATTAGCAAGACACCCCCAATAAAGGAGTGGTTCTGCAGGTGGTGACCACAGACCACTTCTCAGTTCCTATGCTTCCTGGCTGATGTTTTGGTCACTTTTGAATGCTGGCGGTGCTTTCACTCTAGTGGTAGCATGAGACAGAGTCTACAACCCACACAAGTGGCTCAGGTAGTGCAGCTCATCCAGGATGGCACATCAATGCGAGCTGTGGAAAGAAGGTTTGCTGTGTCTGTCAGCGTAGTGTCCAGAGCATGGAGGCGCTACCAGGAGACAGGCCAGTACATCAGGAGACGTGGAGGAGGCCGTAGGAGGGCAACAACCCAGCAGCAGGACCGCTACCTCCGCCTTTGTGCAAGAAGGAGCACTGCCAGAGCCCTGCAAAATGACCTCCAGCAGGCCACAAATGTGCATGTGAAATTTATTGTCAATCAGTGTTGCTTCCTAAGTGGACCGTTTGATTTCACAGAAGTGTGATTGACTTGGAGTTACATTGTGTTGTTTAAGTGTTCCCTTTATTTTTTTGAGCAGTGTATATATATATATATATATATATATGCCTGTATGCCTTTGTGCGTGCCTGTGTGTGTAAGCGTATGTGTTTGGGGGCTGGTGGTGAGGGGGATGAATCAGAGGGGGCAAGCGACGGGACTTATCTTGTGTGGGAACAGGGAGTAGACGAGACTGGAGAGCATAACGGTAGGACTTTTAGATCGGTAATGAAACGCAGCTGTGGCCAAGCCAGGCCCATACAGACATGAGGAAACAAAAAGCCATGTTCTTGGACTCTCAGAAGAAAGGGGGAGGCCTGTTTATGATGTAATAATGCTGCAGAGAACAGTGGATCTGTGTAACAGAGCAGCCACTGTAGGTCCTGTTCCTGTCCCTCACTTCTGCACAACAACACCTTCCACGCACAAAGCAATGTTAGTTAGCTAGCCACCAATCTACTTTTGGGTAAGAATGGAGGTAGGGGATGTATTCTGAGAGCACTTCAAGAGAAAACAAAAGAGCTCTTGTATCATCATTCTGACACTCAGCAGAATGAAATGATAAGATATGAAAAGATGACGTGCTTCCCTGGGTAGAGCTCTCCCAATGCACATTGAGGAATAGAACAATGAACATGTTTCATGGCGTCAACTTTACACTTATTTCAGAGATGGAAACAAACCTTGGCACATCTGTGGTCTGGTCTGGGTAAGCGGCTGCCTTGTTTAGAGGGGGTTACAGCGCTGCGGCTGGACGAGATTTAATTCTGTTCTAATGCCACGCGCGCACTCAAAAAGAAAGAAGGGATACTGGTGAGTTGGGTTGGGTTAGGGTTTGCAATGGACCGTCATTATCCCAAATGGAACATTGATAAGATCAAATTTACTGTGAAATGGCATCGCTGAGAGACCCTAATGGGAGCCACGAGTTTCCAGTGTGGCTGGAGGATGGGGACCGCTGTGCGTATCGCAGGCTGTTTTTTCCAGCCCAGTCAGGAAAAAAACATTACCCCTTACCCAAACCCCCCTATACTCTAGTTCCCTTCTCTACCCCCATCAGGTTTCAACATACTCACTGGGCCCAGTGGGGGAGACCATGGAGACAGAGGACGACCTAAATTACAGCTGTGGGTAACACAGTAATCCACATTATCATGAGGTATACGCTGCTGATTTCCTCTGGACTTAATGTATATATGGTTCAAACGCATTAAGAAGGAAAGAAATTCCAAAAATTAACAAGGCACACCTGTTAATTGAAATGCATTCCAGGTGACTAGCTCATGAAGCTGGTTGAGAGAATGCCAACAGTGTCCAAAGCTGTCAGTCATCAAGGCAAAGGGTGGCTACTTTGAAGAATATAAAATATAAGATACTTTTTTGGGTACAACATGATTCCATATGTGTTATTTCATAGTTTTGATGTCTTTACTATTATGTAGAAAATAGTACAAATAAAGAAAGACCCTTGAATGAGTAGGTGTCCAAACTTTTGACTGGTACTGTATATACGAGACAGACGTCTGGCCTGGCAATCCATGTCTATGTTTTGGAAGTGCAGATCATCTAACAGTGCTGTAGACTTTACGTCTCATAGTTGAGAGAGGATGCATATTATGAACTGTGTAGCTACCAACTGCATGACAACATAGACTTTACATCTCATAGTTGAGAGAAGATGCATATTATGAACTGTGTAGCTACCAACTGCATGACAACATAGCTTGAAGCACTTCGATATGAGCAGCAAGTGTAACAGAATCTCTGATTGGCTGTAATTTAAAAATATATGTATTAGGATCCCCATTAGCTGACGCCGTAACGCTAGCTAATCTTCCTGAAGTTCAACACCAATTAACAAGACATTACAAACAACCACAAATCAAGACTTAACAAACATTCAACAAGTAGACAATACAGACAATAAAAATACCTGACAGTAAACACATTTAACATTCAGTTGATGCTTTCTATTTCCTGTCCAGTCATATGGTCTGTCACATTAGATGTTCTTTCTATTTCCTGTCCAGTCATATGGTCTATCACATTAGATGTTATTTCTATTTCCCTCTCCAGTCATATGGTCTATCACATTAGATGTTCTTTCTATTTCCTCTCCAGTCATATGGTCTATCACATTAGATGTTATTTCTATTTCCTCTCCAGTCATATGGTCTATCACATTTTTTTCTTGAAGGTAGATTTACTTGTTGCCTGAGAAATATGGATTGGTAAAGAGTTCCATTCAGCAATGGCTCTATATAAAACTGTAGATTTAAGGCTATTTGTCCTTGGCTTGGGTTGTCTTAGCTGCCCTGAATTTGCCTGTCTGGTTTGGTGGTTATGCGTGTTGCTAGTATGTACTAACTGGCCTGAAAAATACTGTGTTTTAAAAAATATATATAACATTCCTAAAGAAAATCAGAAGACTGGATAGTAATTTGTTTTCAACGTGAAGCCATGAGAGATTCTGATGCATTTGGATAATATTCAGTTTTTTATATATCTTTCTTTGCTGCAGATGACCATATAACTAGACAGTACTCTAAGTGTGATAGGACCAGGGATTGAATCACCTGATTCAGAGTGCTAGATGTTACATACTCTGAACCTTTTCTTGTAACAGCAATTCCCTTACCCATCTTAACAATATTATCTATGTGTTCTGACCATGATAAAGCTGAGTCCGACATGACGCCTAGTAGTTTTTTTTTTCTCCCACTTGCTCTACATGATATCTATTCATTGACAAATTCAATTAGGTTTCATCAGCAAGCATATCTTGAACCAAATACAATACATTTAGTTTTAGAAATGTTCAACACCAATTTGTTCATATCAATTCTTAGTTCTTAGTTCACTACATCTGTTAGCTCATTACATTCTGATGCTGCGCTATACATTGTATAGTCATCAGCATGCTTTACCACTCTTGCTTTGTTCATTACTGAAGGTAGTAAATCATTAGTAAAGATAGAGTAGAGAAGTGGGCCTAGGCAGCTTCCTTGAGGAACACCACAGTGCATATCTTTATTGTTTGAAAAGCTACCGTTAAAGAACACATTTTGCCTTCTCCTGGATAGATGGCTTTCCATCCAGTACAGAGCTGCGACTTAAAATCATAACATTTGAGTTTACCTAGTAACAGTTCATGATCAATTACATCAAAAGCAGCACTGAAATCTAGCAACACTGCACTAACTTCCTGTTATCTATTCTCTTTAACCAATCATCTGTCATTTTTTCTAAGGCCGTACTCGTAGGACGCCAGATTTATCTTCAACCTTTTTGGCATAATAACGTTCAATCATTACATTTCTCAGCTCATCATCAATCCAGGGGGCATCGTTTTGACCTCACAGTGCATTTTCTTAAAGGGGGATGCTTATCAGCTATACTCATAAATAATTTCATAAACAAACTTAGTGACATTTCAGGATCATCCTTACACACTTCTAACCAGTGCACATTCTTAATCTCACCCACAAGGGTTCAATCAGAGTCCTGATTGAACCCTCTGTAGGACCATCGGTAGCTTGTTTTCCTAGTGAGTGCAACCAAGTTATGATCACTACATCCTAGTGCCACTGATACAGCTTTAGAACAATGTTCAGCCATGTTAGTAAAAATGTGATCGATACAAGTTGATGATGTGATACCGGACTGTCGCACATTAAAGGGTAATATGTTCAAGTGAGAAATAAATGATGTATGACTAATTCATATTCAGGTCTTTTAAAGTCTGGCTCTTTGTTGCTGTCAGAGAGTCCCCACTGGGCTAATGCCAGTCCCTGAAATGACTTGAAACACTGAAACACTTTGCTCAGCTTTATCCACAGCCATTTGCTTTTCCCTGACGTGTGAAAAAAAAACAAGATGGTGTCTTGCCAAGAACAATATTTGCCTTGTTTAATTTGGGTTAAGGTATGCTGCTCAGACAGCACCCTTCCCTTCCTCTCCATGTTGACTTTCAGCATCATATACTCTATTACGCTCAATGGGTTCTTTCGTTCCCAAAATGTGCTCTTTCACCTACCTCGAGCCAGTCACGTGTTTTTGGCATAGCCAGCACAAAAGAGCAGCGTTCCACTCCAGTCTCAATTTCTATCAACATTGGGTAGAACATATTGTATTGTCCATGATGTTAACAACAAGATAATTATCAACCACTGTTCTTCTATCAAGATGATTCCCAAAGAGAAATGTATAGATTAATATTACCACCCGTCAGATTTTTTAGATTTTTATCAAAACATTTATTTAAAACTATTTCTTTCAATGTCTGACCTCTTCCAGGTCAACAATAAACTCTTTATTATAAAGAAAATGTGAACCCAATTCTGTTTATTGGCCAGGAGCATTTTAATAGTTGAATAGTTCGGTCTGCCATAATTGAATTTTACATGAGTGAAATAAGATTGTATCAGGGCTGTTCTCGTGCCTTATAATGCCATATGTATATAGGGTCTCCATTGTGGGATTACAAGGCCTCTTCATCCTCGGTACACCCAGTCCTAATGTTGTGCGCGAGACTGCTTAGCGAAAAACAACAAAACCCAGGACAGCTAAGCCTATATCGCATTCTTCCATCGTGAAAAAGTGCCGGCTTGCATGAGAAAATAGGAGATAATTAGGTAGAAAATCCACCGCACATTCCGCATGGCAGCAGTTCAGCCAGCTGAACACAGAGGGCCCTTCTTCTGCACTGGAACCACAAAGACATCAAGGCAGTTTACCACTGGATCTGGGCTGGATGAGGCTGCTGGGCTACGTGCCTGTGATGACTACCTAGTGGAAAAATGAACCCCTTATCCTGGGACTACACCTCTTGATGCATCTTATCCTCTTTACATGTACCACTCAAAGTTATCTCTGACTGACAAGGAGCTCTTAGGAGCCCTCACGTAGGAGAACTACAAGAACATATAAAGGATTTGGTCCCACACTGAAAATGTTCTGAAAGTGTTGCTACCATGTGACTCTCTGATCAACTCCACAACTCTGTTACATTTTTTAAATAAAATGTTGTCTTGTGTGCAGAGACCAGGCTGCTACTGTAAGTGAGGCTTCACTACTGTTCATGAGGAGCGGTGCACGCTGCGAACTCAGTCAGCAAACATTGGCAACAAGAGGCTAGTATGTAGAAGCAACAAACTGTACACGGTCCAAACCCCACCTGCACAGCCTAACAAAAGTCCTGGTGAAAACTCAGGTGACACTCCTTTAAAATAGTTACTTACTGACTGTAGCAAAGGATACCAATGCATTTCTATTCGGGTTAAAAGGTGGCGATTAATCCATTTAATTATTTCACTGTTGGGGAATAATCTTTGATTCAACTCGTGACTGAACTGCTGTTTATAATTTCAAACCTCTCCCAGCCACGTCTCTCGTCATTCATTCTGCTGCTGACAAAAGCACCTGAGGCCTCATTTATAACAGTTGCGTAGAATTTACACTAAATATCTGCGCGTGCCATTTCTGAAAAGACTGTTCACGCACAGAAATATTGAGATTTGACAATAACGCCCTTATTTGCTGTCTACTTGGAATTAGGCCAAGACAGTATATCTAAAGGAAATAGCAATGGTGAACTTGATCAAATGTCTTTGGAGGTACTTGCAGAATGTTTTCTTATGCAGGGACATTTGCTGTAGGCTATCTGACCGCTTCTGAAAGACAAAAACTATTGTAAATTGTTGTGCACCTGTAGACAGTTTGAATTCAATAATGTTTTGCATTTACTGTTTTCCCGAACTTAAATATGCTACATTGCCTGCGAATTCTGAAACGTATACTCCTATTTATTTTTTACTAGAGTAGGCTATACTTAGTGGTAGTAGTCTACACACTTCAATGCAAAATATCAACTGTCTGAACATTCACCTGTTAAATTCTACTGTATGTTATAAACCATCCTCCCTTTCTCAGAGCAAGGAGAGCAAAAACTTGAAATTATAATAGCCTATCTAATAGGCCCAATTAAATGAGAGATGCGCATGGTAATTTGTTTTATGGCTACTTCGGGAATATGAACTCATCATGGCCATGAAAGGTGATGAATTTATTCTGCAATGGTTATGGTGTACACTGAGTATACATAACATTAAGAACACCTGCTCTTTCCCTGACATAGACTGACCAGGTGAATCCAGAGGAAAGCTATGATCCCTTATTGATGCCACTTGTTAAATCCACTTCAAGTAGTGTAGATGAAGGGGAGGAGCCTGGTTAAAGAATGATTTTTAAGCCTTGAGACAATTGAGAAATTGGATTGTGTGTGTGTGTGTGTGTGCCATTCAGAAGGTGAATGGGCAAGAAAAAAAATATTTAAGTGCCTTTGAACAGGGTATGGTAGTAAGTGCCAGGTGCACCAATTAGTGCCAAGAACTGCAACACTGTTGGGCTTTTCACACTCAACAGTTTCCCGTTTGTATCAAGAATGGTCCACCACCCAAAGGACATCCAGCCAACTTGACACAACTGTGGGAAGCACTGGAGTCAACATGGGCCAGCATCCCTGTGGAATGCTTTTAAAACATTGTAGAGTGCATGCCCTGACGAATTGAGGCTGTTCTGAGGGCAAAAGGGGAGGATGCAACTCAATATTAAGAAGGTGTTCCGAATGCTTGGTATACTCAGTGTATGTATGATGTATTATGTTTAGAAATGAAATATAGTCTATGAGAAATTTGACATTATTAAGACGTAGCCTACAAACGTCAATGGAAAAGGTGAACTGTCGGTTCTACTGTTAAACTGCGCATCGGATCACATAATACTTGAAATAGCTTATCTATTTACTATGCTACTGTGAAGTGGTTCCAGATAAATGAGATGGGATGAATGGTAGCCTATCCTAACTTGTTGTTGGCCTATAGGCTATTTTCGCGAGTTTGAAACCATCACAGTCAGAAAAGGTGAGGAATTTATTCTGCAATGATCATGGAAATGAAATAAATAACAGGAAATAGATGCCTATTTCTAAGTATTTTAGAATGCAAACATAAAATAAATTGATCATAGCTGTTCTCACTAATGGCAAATGACTGCATCTTGTTATTATATTGAAGAAAAATATAAACGCAACATTCAGCAATTTCAACGATTTTACTGAGTTACAGTTCATAAGGAAATCAGGCAATTGAAATAAATTCATTAGAATGTCTATGGATTTTACATGACTGGGCAGTGGCGCAGCCATGGGTGGGTAGTCCCACCCACTTGGGAGCCAGACCCACCCACTGGGGAGCCAGGCCCAGCCAATCAGAATTAGTTTTCCCCCACAAAAGAGCTTTATTACAGACAGAAAATACGGAAAATATCCATACGGAAAATATTTACACAAGAAGCAACCAGTCAAACGCAGATGAAGAAGCCGGATGTGGAGGTCTTGGTCTGACCGGTTGGACGTACTGCCAAATTCTCTAAAACGACGTTGGAGGCAGCTTATGGTAGAGAAATTAACATTCAATTCTCTGGTGGACATTCCTGCAGTCAGCATGCCAATTGCAAGCTCCCTCAAAACTTGAGACATCTGTGGCATTGTGTTGTTGGACAAAACTAAACATTTTAGAGTGGCCTTTAATTGTCCCCAGCACAAGGTCCACCTGTGTGATGATCATGCTGTTTAAATCAGCTTCTTGATATGCTACACCTGTCAGGTGGATGGATTATCTTGGCAAATGAGAAATGCTCACTAACAGGGATGTAAACGAATTTGTGCACAATATTTTAGGGAAATAAGCTTTTTGTCCGTATGCAACATTTCTGGAATCTTTTATTTCAGCTCGGGAAACATTGGACCAACACTTTACATGTTGCATTTATATTTTTGTTCAGTGTGTATTTAGCTTCCTGTTTTATTGTTATGAATAAGAGTGTCATCATATATTTAGCTACCTGTTATGTTATGAATAAGTGTCATCATATATTTATTTACCTGTTTTATTGTTATGAATAAGTGTCATCATATATTTAGCTACCTGTTATGTTATGAATAAGTGTCATCATATATTTATTTACCTGTTTTATTGTTATGAATAAGTGTCATCATATATTTAGCTACCTGTTATGTTATGAATAAGTGTCATCATATATTTATTTACCTGTTTTATTGTTATGAATAAGTGTCATCATATATTTAGCTACCTGTTTTATTATTAAAACTAAGTGTCATCATGTATTTCTGCACAAGGCTACTACTTGGCTTTTGCTTTCTTGCAATGCAATATGTCAACCACTAGAAACTTTAGTACACATGGTCTAAAGTTTGCGGGAGGATAAGCACATTTTCAAGCTTAGTTTTTATAAATGCCAACTTTTGCGTGAAAACTGTATAAATGAGGCCCCTGCTATCTTTTGACTGCACCACACCATCCACTTAACTGTTCACATTTACACACATGTTCCTCCTTCTGTGTGCATATGATGGCAAGGTAATGAGGATGCTTGTTGCTTGCAATGCCACCCTTGTCTCTTTTACTGATTTACAGAGCAAGAAATTCAGCAGGAAAGTCACCTCATGTTGACCGTAAAAACGTCTCTTTCTCTTCAGCCTCTAATAAGCGGCTGGAAATCCCCCCCAACGTGGCTTGTTGTGCTGCTGAAGCTGAGTGTGTGAGGGGCTTGGGCAGGCTAAAGAGCACACAAAAGGCCAACTGGAGTCCTGGAGTGCAGCGGTAGGCAGAGCAAACACAGCACAGCACCACCACAGGATGGAAGGCTGGGGCATGCTGCCGACTGACGGGCACAAAGAGAGCGCTGTCATGGAAACCCAAAGCCCATAGTGACTAACCACTCCACTGCCTTGGCTTTATCCATCTGTAGGTACACTGCATCTGCACACACACAGACTTTTATTTGGATGCCGCTAGATTACAGGGTTTACTTTTTCTGGAGGGTGTTGTTCTTAGGAAAGAATGTATATATTGATTGTGGATTAGTCAAGGATTTATGCTGAGAAAATATATGATGATGTTTTTGTGCTTAGGAGTCTGGTGCAAGCTTTACTTTACTAAAACAAATTTGCCTTAGCGAATTGGTCGATGTTATCTACTGATTGCAGCCAATTGGACCCAGTGTTTGACTTCAATTGAGCGTGAGCGCAGACCATTTACATCTGGTTATCTGGGAGCAAACCTGGCTGGCCCAGCGTTGGCCAGGCCTGGTTATTGATGTTGGTTGGTTCACCTGATTATTGTTGTCAGTATGTAAGCATATGTCGGTCTAGCATAGCTGTTGGAATGTTGCATGGGGTCCAATATCGCCCTCTTTGACTGGTGTCCAAGACCAGGGACTGGCTCTTCGTTTGCTTTGGGCTGACCAGTTTTCTGACTGGGTTCAGCAAGGGACCAGGGAGTAAACAGTTTGGTTTCCAACTTCTAGCATGTGTCAGAGAACACAACAATTATGTCAATCAGGGATTCTTCTGCAATTGAAATCTTGGGCAAGCAGCCTAAGCTTTATTTCAGGTCGCCTAAGCCCCCCAAAATTTGGAAATAGATTTTTGGGATAGAAAAACAGTTTCAGTGTAAATGTAAACGACTAAACCAGATATAAAGTATGTAGAGAGAATTCAAAATTCCCCAAACAATGAATTTAGCAGTATAGATGTTGTTATTATGTTTGAGCAAAAGAACACAGCATTAACCATGGCAAAATGCATAGAATTACAGGAAATGTGCTTTTAAAATGAAAAATATTTTCTCAGCTCCATGGTAGAATATGTAGCATCGCAGGAAATTTGCTTTAAAACTGCAAAGTTTTCACTCAGCTGCATGACAAAATGTTTAGAATTACAGGAAATTGGTCTTAAAAATGCAAAAATATGTCTACACCAAGATGGGGGCATCTAAAATCTTCTCTCAAATTTAGCCTCGCCGCCCGCTCCCCCCTGCCACGCCCACCACCTAAGCCCTTTTTTAATCCAGAAAAAAACCCTGGTCAATGTTTGTAATTCTTGTGTAAAATGTTTTCTTTTTGTTATGTCTACTTTCTTCCACCAGACCAAATAAATATTATAATGAAATGTGACCCAAAGTTTCTCTGCAAAGTTACGATAGCTTTGACCACAAGTCGCCCAATATCCTTACAAGAGGTTTCTTTTCACGTCGAATGAAATAAGGTTGGACAATGGCCATACTGTCATGGCTGTCATGGAGTATTCAATAAAAGTGTTCTGAATTGCTATTATCTCAGAGGGTCACACATGAAGACTTTCTCTTGTTTGCTCATTTGACAGCAGTCTTTATGGCCAAGAAGTCACCACCTCAATGGCCATATGGTCAATGACCAGCTGTTACAGCCTTATTATACACTGAACGAAAATAAAAACGCAATGTAAAGTGTTGGTCCCATGTTTAATGAGCTAAAATAAAAGATCCCAGACATTTTCCATACACACACAAATATTATTTCTCTCAAAGTTTGTGCACAAGTTCGTGTACATCCATGTTAGTGAGAATTTTTGCCTTTGTCAAGATAATCCATCCACCTGATAGGTGTGGCATATCAAGAAGCTGATTAAACATCATGATCATTACACAGGTGCACCTTGTGCTGGGGACAATAAAAGGCCACTCTAAAATGTGCAGTTGTCACACAACACAATGCCACAGATGTCTCAAGTTGAGGGAGTGTGCAATTGTCATGATGACTGTAGGAATGTCCACCAGAGCTGTTGCCAGATAATTCAATGTTCATTTCTCTACCATAAGCCACCTCCAACGTCATTTTAGAGAATTTGGCAGTACGTCCAACCGGCCTCATAACCGCAGACCACGTGCAACCACGCCAGTCCAGGACCTCCACATCCGGCTTCACTTGCGGAATCGTCTGAGGGGGGGGGGGGTGTATTTCTGTCTGTAACAAAGTGATTTTGTGGGGAAAAACACATTCTGATTGGCTGGGCCTGGCTCCCTCTTTGGGTGGGCCTGGTTCCCAAGTGGGTGGGCCTATGCCCTCCCAGGCCCACCCATGGCTGCACCCTTGCAGAGTCATGTGAAATCCATAGATTAGGGCCTAATGAATTTATTTCAAGTTGCTGATTTCCTTATATGAACTTTAACAGTAAAATCTTTGAAATGGTTGCATGTTGCGTTTATATATTTCTTCAGTATAGACAGACCAGGGACTTTATGTATCAAGTGTCTCAGCGTAGGAGTGCTGATCTAGGATCAGTTTAGCCTTTTAGACCATAATGAATAAGGTGATCTGGACAGGAGGGACCTGATATGCTTATACACATGGCCCCAGCTATATCTTATGAGTGAGCTTCTCAGCTCCATGAAGTCTCATTGAGAGTTTGCATATCAAACGTATTTGGCATTTTAGATAGAAACTGTTTGATCTATAAAAAATAATTTGTTCCCACCACATCACAACATTCTGTAGATGCATTTGTCATTAGCAATTCCTGTCTTGTGCTCTTAATGGTTAGGCCTACATGGACAATGGAAGCTTTACATATGAATAGGAGGAGGTACCTTCAGTCATGTGTGAAGACTTGTTTCCCCATATGTTGTCTAATGACTTAACGACATTGTGTTGGAGCAAGTTAATGAATAGTGGGCTGGATGGTTTGTTGGTTTCTAAACCTGGCTTCATGCTCATGTGCTTTGCTAATGACAGAATTAAGGGTGCGTTAATGTTATCTGACCGTTACAATTCCATTGATCGCAGTCTTATAAGGTAACCCGACGGGCCGCAGATGGCTCTATTATTCCATTTACATTGTTTGTCATCTGAGTCTGACTGGACTTTGTGCAGCTGGCTATACACTCCCGTCCCCTGGCGAATGGCTCGTACTTAAAATATCCTCCATTCAGGTTGCAAAGGCGTCGATTTCCTCTTTAACTAGCTTTAATGGCGAGACTCCAAAAGAAGAACTGGAAAAATATGCGTACTGTCTTAATAAAGCACAATTTTCCACCACAATGCTAGAGTGGCTAATGCTACTTCCTGATGTTCAGGCAATCAGATTGCAGCAGTCTGTTAACCCTGGCAGAATGCTATATGCAAGATCAGGAAGTAGCATTAGCTACTAGCATGGTGGTGGAATAGTTTTTTTCCTGCCGGCTCGCCATTAAAGCAAGTTGAGGAGGAAAACGATGCGCCTGCAGTCTGAATGGAGGATGTTTTATGTACGAGCCGGTCCCCAGGGACACACGTGTATAGCTAGCCGGCTGCATAAAGGCGTCCGCATGCTTCCCAGACTAAAAAGTTTGGAAGAGTTTGTCCATATATGACATTTTGTGACGTTTTTGTTCATTTTGGAATTCGGTGTCGTTTGTTTTGGCTGTTCGGGCAAAATAAAAAATTCTGGAGGCAAGCCGAAGTCTACGCCCCTTCTTCGGTGACTGGTCAACAGTAGGGATTATTCAATAATGTCTTTGTTGTCATTCAATGAGAGACGACTACTTTTCATGCAATTTTTTTCAATGATAAATACTGCACCAAACAGTTTAGTTAGATGTAAAATTGAGTGACTAAAATCTCCTCGGCAAAAACGTAAAAAGAATTGACCGATTTCTTGAGTTAGTTTAAATGAATTCTGACTATTTTGAGGAAGTGTACACTGGCTACGGCATCTTTTTTCTTGTTTTTCAAGCAAAGGTCTTTTAAGGGAGTGTGCGACTCCTTCAGTTCGGCGCCTGCCTAACTGAATCATGCTGACGCTTTCAAGAATCCAGTTGGACGCAGATGACAAACGACGTAAATGGAATAATAGTGACATCTGCAGCTGGTCGGGCTACCTTGTGTCATAGAAATGCATTGGTATCATTTGCTACAGTTTGTAAGTATCTTTTTAGTGAGCATAAACTATCTGAGTATAGTTGTAATGGCATCATAACAGGTCATATTTATTGCATCCATTCAGACAAATAATTCAGACTGTCAGACGCAGTAGCCTCACTGTCCAAAAACCACAGTAAGACAAGAGCCACAGTTATTTATAGTAAGTCTTGGTTTGGCCCCTACAATTACATCCAGATCACCCACCATGACCACAAGTGCCGCTATGCCATCTCCTCTGCGCTCTGCTCACACACAAGACATATCGATGTCGATTAACATAAAGGTGTTACAAAATAATCTTCCAGAGTCTTTTTGTTGTATGACCATTTTATGATTTTCACTAAGTATTTGACAGTAACATGCAGACCACACTGCTCGCGTCGCGTGCGCGTGCGCGTGCATTGCAAAATAAATGTACACATACATGTGTACACAGTGCCCCTGTGACAAATTTTGGACCCCCTTGTGGCCCCCCTAAATGTGGAGTATGAAATCATTTTTACATAACTAATTTTTGCTATTGTTCTTTTTTTACATCCGTTATTAGACAGTGGCAAAGATGATGATTATGAACATGGTCTTTTGCCTGCTAATGCCCGCAATGCAGTGAAGAAAACAATATGACAACAATAACGTCTAATGTAACTGGCCACTCTAACAGTACAACTGGCCCCAGCTTGGCCCCCCCAGTTGAAATGGTCTAGAACCGCCACTGCTGGTGTGGGTGGATAAAATCCACGCAAACACACGAGCGCGAGCGGTCTGGTCAGCATGTAACACGACTTTTACTCAATGAATCCCTCCATAAATGATTAATAAACAGATGTCAAGTGAGCCTTACAACAGGACCAGTCACATGCAAGCCAAGCGCACTGTGACATGTCATATCACGCTGATGTTGCTCGAGGAGTAAACACTTTTGGGGAAATGTTGATACATTTCTCACACACGTGAGAATATGGCTATGCTGCTAATTTGTGGATACTATTCGACAATTGCGTGAGAACAATATAAATACTTCTAGACTAACCAACAATGTGTCCCGAAAGCAAATTCCGGAGAGACAATACAATTGTTATCTGATCAACGCTGAAACAATAAAATCAAGATAATTTATCAATAGTTAAACTCACCCGTTTTAAACCAACGGTAGCCTAAATCCGGAGGTTGCACGATCGGCAACAATTGCAGTTACTCCATAATTTCTGCACGAATTACAGATCTTCAAATGACACAAAACTTTACTGGAGTCCTAATCAACAAAACTCTGACTGTTCGATCTAAACAACTCCCGGAAATTAAAATGCTGTCTAAGCAATGAACAGTAGCCTAGCCTATTCTTCAACAAATGTACAATAGTATGCTCATCAATACATTGAGGGAGGAGGACCTCAACCATAGTAGTTGTATCGGTGGAAACCACACCCCCGCAGTGGGACGGATGCGCTCTTCATTTTTCTATGGAGCATGAACATGCCATAATACATTTCATAAGGAATAGTAACAACATTAATAACATATCGTTTCTCAAATTCATATATGCCTCATTCTTAATCCTTCACTTTTCTCCATGGTGTGGAATCCTGCTCCCACAAATTGACAGTCCTAATTTGTCTTCATTACCTCTTCCAAAAGTTAAGAAAAAAGATTGCAGTCAGAGTGCAGTATAACTGCAGTATGCTGCAAATACTATGTCCAAAATAAAAAAACTTTTACTGTGTAACTGCAGTACACCACAGTTATTCTGCAGTTACTGCGTCCTAAGTACCACAGTTGACTGCAGTTACTGCACTTTCAAAACTGGAATATTTTTTTGTAAGGGTTACTAAGTGTGAGGAGAAGCTTCAAGAATTTTCCATATCTTGACTAGACTACATTTAAAAGATATCTGCACACAGGATTCTACATAGTGCTATTATTAATGTTTAACTCTTTAAGTACAGCATGGCAAGTTACAATACACAGTAATAACAAAGGAAGCTGCAATCTAAAGCCATTGAAGTGTGACCAAGTGGACCCTACACTCTTAGGAAAAAAGGGTTCCAAAAGGGTTCTTCAGCTGTCCCCATAGTACATTTTTGGGGGGTTCCAGGTAGAACCCTTTTTGCTTTCAGGTAGAACCCTTTTTGGTTCCATGTAGAACACTGACGAAAGGGTTCTACCTAGAACCTAAAGGGTTTTACCTGGAACCAAAACTAGTTATTCAAAGGGTTCACCTATGGGGACAGCAGAAGAACCCTTTTAGGTTCTAGATAGCACCTTTTTTTCTAAGAGTGTAGAACTGAGTTAACCAAATCAAGTGTTACATAGGGATGTATTAATTTGATCCAAGCTAAGAAAAACAGGGGAAGTCCACACTAGCCTTGTAAACACAAAGTAAGTCATGAACTGTTCAGCTAACCAGAGAAGCCTGATTTCAATTAGGGCCTGCTCCTCACAACAGTTCCTATCAACAAAACATACAGAGGAGGAAACTAGAAATCTGTCATTTCTTTGATTTCCTCTAATCAAATACAAGATTTGTCCATCAAATGTCCTGTTTTTAACACGAAGAGGGAGGAAATATATGGAACCATGACTGACGACTCAAAACAGAGCACTGGATGTTTTTATTGGCAGTATTGAAATAAATGTTTACATTCAACATTTTACAATGTCCATCTCCCCATCAGGTACAACAACGCTCCATCTATCTGTACCCTACTATACGTGCCTGGAACTGTGTCAGCCTCCCCTTCTCTCTGCCTCCCCCCTCCAGTCCTTAGTTCACCCGGCTAGGTTGTGAAATGAAACCCTGCGGGTGGGTGTCCACATGGGCTCTCGTTTCCTATTTACAGTGGAGTTCCCCGGGCAAGGTGAGTGGTGGTGAGAGGTGACGGAGTGGGGCCAATGATCCAGGATGTCATTTGGTCCAGCCAGAGTGTGGATGGTTCACTTATTGAGTGGGATACTTTATCCTCACTCATCCCATCCATCCCACCACAGAGTATAAGAGCCGTAAGGACAGAGCATCTATATTTACTATCTGCTATGTGACTTGGTTCATCAGTCCCTGAAACCACCCAAGTTCAGACATCAAGAAACATCTTATCTGTGGTGTTTTCTGGATCTATTTCACCGCTCTGTTTTTTTCACCCTCAACACGGTTGTCATTGTCAAGGATATAATCGTTTCCAGCCTAAGGTAAGGTCCCCTCAGCCCTGGCTGTCAAATCGACATATATAATTTCAGTACATAGCTTCCAAGCAAGCCACGGGGCCTGTAATAGTCTAGCCATCAGTTGTGCTGGCTTTGTCTGTCTGTTTTTATTGTCTGTAGCCCATGCAACACAGCCTCTGAATGTCTAACACCATAACCTTGTTTTAATGGCATGACTCACACTCACACCATGTAATCATTGCCACAGGACATTTACGAAAGGCCCCAAACAGGGTGAGAAAATGTAATCATGTAAAGATATAAAATATATAGAAGTGTTGAGAGAGGAGACTCACAGGGGACCTGGACTGCCCATCGGCAGCACTGTCAGCACATAGCAACAATCAGCATTAATATTCCTGTGTCTGCGTCCTAAATAGCACCCTATTCTCCATGTAGGGTAGTGCTTTGGTAAAAATTAGTACACTATATATTGAAGAGGGTGTTATTTGGGACGCTTGCGTGTCCAGTGATGCAGAAACATTATCACTGCTGATATTGACTGAGTGGATGAGGGCAGATTGAGGAAGGCTCTCTGGGATGCTGACAGACTAACTGTAACCCAGGAGATCCAGGGAAGATCCAGGGAAGTGCTTTTTCTCAGGGATGTTCTTTTTTATTGGTTGGCATGTGTGATGGTCTGCACCTGCATTGATGGTTGATTGAGCTCCAGGGGAGAGAGAGGGTGTGGGCTTTAGGATGAGCATGTCCAGGCTATCCTACAGTCATTGTTGACTTTCTTACAATGTGATGAACATACTGTATCTGTGTGGCAAGTCAACTCACATAACACTGCCAGACAAATCTTCCAAATCGCCTTCCAGGAAAATCCCAGTTTCTGTGACTTTGTTTTTAGATGGAACAAAATGATGTCTGGAATGTTATTGTTGTTTTCTCAAAGTAGTAAACAATGTGTCTAGAGCATAAGAACAGTGTCACACCCTGACCATAGAGAACTGTTTATTCTCTATGTTGGTTGGGGTGTGACAGTGACTAGGGTGGGTTATCTAGGTGATTTATTATCTATGTTGGCCTGGTATGGTTCCCAATCAGAGGCAGCTGTTTATCGTTGTCTCTGATTGGGGATCATATTTAGGCAGCCATTTCCCCATTGTGCTTTGTGGGATCTTGGTTTTGTGTAGTGCCTGTTAGCGCTGCATTTTCTTCACGTTTCGTTTGTTCGTTTCTTGTTTTGCTTTGAGTTTCACATAGTAAATAAAGATGTGAACCCAGATCACGCTGCGCTTTGGTCCAGTTATTATGGCGATCGTGACAAACAGTCCTCTTGTTGCTCCTTCGCTGTGGGTTAAAGTGAGGAGCACTCTGTAGCTGGTCTGACACGACATTGGTGGTGGCCTACACCACAAACACTGCTTAGGAATGTGTGGCATTGTCATCTGAGCAACACCAAGGCTGTTTCTGAATCTGTCCAAAGATGACTAATGACTCACTGGAGTCTTTATTTACCTCCCAAATGGCACCCTATTCTCTTAATAGTGCACTACTTTTGACCAGTGCTTTACTCTACTCTGGTCTCTACTCTGGTTGTTACGTTACAGCCTTATTCTAAAATGTATTAAATATTTTTTCCCCTCAATCTTTACAATACCTCATAATGCCAAAGCAAAAACAGGTTTATTTTTTTTGCTAATCTACAGAAAAACAAAAATAAATGTAATATGACATTTACATAAGTACTCAGACCCTTTAAGTACTTTTTTGAAGCACCTTTGGCAGAGATTACATCCTCGAGTCTTCTTGGGTATGACACTACAAGCTTGGCATACCTGTATTTTGGGGAGTTTCTCCCATTCTTCTCTATTTTTAGGTCTTTCCAGAGATGTTCGATTGGGTTCAAGTTCAAGCTCTGACTGGGCCACTCAAGGACATTCAGAGACTTGTCTCGAAGCCACTTCTGTGCTGTCTTGGCTGTGTGTTTAGGGTCATTGTCCTGTTGGAAGGTGATCCTTCGCCCCAGTCTGAGGTCCTGAGCGCTCTGCAGCAGATTTTCATCAAGGATCTCTATACTTTGCTCTGTTCATCTTTCCATCGATCCAGACTAGTCTCCCAGTCCCTGCCGCTGAAAAACATCCCCACAGATGATACTGCCACCATAGGGATACCAGGTTTCCTCCAGATGTGACGCTTGGCATTCAGGCCAAAGAGTTCACTCTTGGTTTCATCAGACCAGAGAATCTTGTTTCTCATGGTCTGAGATTCTTCAGGTGCCTTTTTGGCAAACTCCAAGCAGGCTGTTATGTGCCTTTTTCTGAGGAGTGGCTTCCATCTGGCCACTCTACCATAAAAGGCCTGATTGGTGGAGTGCTGCAGAGATGGTTGTCCTTCTGGAAGGTTCTCCCATCTCCACAGAGGAACTCTAGAGCTCTGTCAGAGTGACCATTGGGTTCTTGGTCACCTCCCTGACCAAGGCTCTTCTCTCCCGATTTCTCAGTTTGGCCGGCTCTAGGAAGTGTCTTGGTGGTTCCAAATTTTTTCCATTTAAGAATGATGGATGCCACTGTGTTCTTGGGGACCTTCATTGCTGCAGAAATTTTTTGGTACCCTTCTCCAGATCTGTGCCTTGACACAATCTTGTCTGAGCTCTAGGTACAATTCCTTTGACCTCATGGCTTGGTTTTTGCTCTGACATGCACAGTCAACTGTGGGACCTTTATATAGACAGGTGTGTGCCTTTCCAAATCATGTCCAATCAATTGAATTTACAACAGGTGGTCGCCAATCAAGTTGTAGAAACATCTCAAGGATGATCAATGGAAACAGGATGCACCTGAGCTCATTTTCGAGTCTCATGGCAAACGGTCTTATGTAAATAAGACATTTCTGTTTTTTATACATTTGTAAAAATTTCTAAAAACCTGTTTTCACTTTGTCATCATGGGGTATTGTCAAGTTGTCTAGGTGTTATAATTATTTCAGCTCTGCCCAAACTTGAAAACGGCTTGCTCAACACGTGAAGGATGCAAAGGGACAACTCAATTCCTTTCCAGTGTTTTATTATGGTTTTGATGCCATTTGTTGAATATGTTGAAACAGTTGATTTGTTGAATAGAGTAGTTGAATGACAGAGGAATAAGGAATAGGCAATAGGAATAGATTGATAACCTTAAACAGAGGATAAACATGCATTATTTTACACTAAACAATGCATGACACAGCAACAAAGCATGGCTTTGAATAAAGTAAACGTTTAAACAATTTAATCTAGCACTTCTAGCAATTACTTCTGCAGTCAGAAAATATCCACAACAAAAGAAGTCACCACTCCTACCAGAGTTAAACATGTAAATTGTGCTAAGCACTGGATGCAACATAATAAATAATTCCAAACATTACATACCAGTTGCGTCTTTAGGGTTGAACAATGAGCTGTGTGTATGTTGAGGACCAAACATTTTATACCCATGCTTATCTGCCAGGTGCGCATGTAAAAGTAGTCCCTCCAGAAATCCTGGCTCAATTTTTTAGTTCCACCCGTGTTTTTGGGTTATCTGCCCTCTTGAGGCCTGGAGTTCTTTAAAGGAAGAGCTGCCATTGTGCTCATGTTTTGAGTGTTCTGTTTTTTTGACGCAACAGGTATTGTGTGTAGATTGCTGAGGTTTTGTATTCATGTAATCAATTTTAGAATAAAGCTTTAATGTAACAAAATGTGGAAAAAGTCAAGGGGTCTGAATACTTTCTGAAGGCACTGTAGAACAAATCAGTTTGTTAAATATGCACATAAACACAACCTACCGAGAAATAGCCCTTCTTGAACCAGCTTCATGTTGGCCTAGGACATTCTTACGGCTGGACATACAGTATACACCAATAGAAATAGCTGACGTTTCCCCAACATTATCATCTTTGCAGATTACTCAAGGCCATATCTCTCTCACTCAATGTAGAATTTCAATTTCATGACATTTATTGTATCAAGGTTTTGATACTCTTTCGAAAGAGAAAAATAATATTGACACGATAGAACTCTAGGAAAGGCAATATTAGCCCCTGATTTAGTCAGCATCATATAAAATAATTTCTGTGTGGATTGGTAAACCACAAGTCATTAATTCATATTACACTAATGAGTCAGTGTATGATGTATACCCCATCACCAGTGTGTGTGTGTGTGTGTAGTTCAGGTCATTTTTTATGAACGGGACAACAAAGTTGCTGTTGACATCGCTCTCTGTACACTTGAGTGGAGAACGTCAGAGACTAATAGATATGCATATAACCCAGGGATCTCCTGTTAAATGCAAAGAAGTCTGTTCGTGCTGATTTTGCGGGGAGCAGGCAGCCCTGCATCCAAATCCTCTCATGATTAAACCATTTTGAGACCATTTTACCGTTTGTAAGCAGCAGAGCCATAGTTGGATATGAGTAGGTCTAGATAAGCCTTAATTCCACACCTCTGGCCCCAACAATAGCTTGCTTTGTGTCTACACAAAGAGAGTCTGTTTTATTTTCTGACCAGTTTGTTGTAAAACACCTGCACTCTGAAATTCTATCTAATCGTTTATTTGACATTTTGCCTCTTGACGTCTCATACTCCGTCTCTACATTTAGATAACTTGTGTCATCAGGTGTTCGGAATGCGACTGCTTATTTAACAGCTCTAGCTCATACACACTGACATTCCCAAGACCACACACATGTAACCACTCCAATTTAGAGTACATAGTCAGTTTGAAAAGAGCCTTTTCATTAAACATCATAATAACACAGTGCAGTGTATACTAGGTAGTCCTCCTATACCCTCTACTGCAGTCTTCTCTCTCCTTCAGTATGACCCCAGTTAAATATATACTGTGTTAGCCCTCAGGGGGCTCATATAGGATAGCATCCATGGAAAACATAGGTGTTTTCCTGGGAAACACATTTAAAGTTCTGTTAACCTTAGTTATGCTGCAAGGCGAGTTCCCCTACCAACCCTGAGGCCTACAGCAAGGCAATGCTGTCTGCAATGGTACCCTATTTAGGGCCCTATAGGGCTCTGGGCAAAAGTAGTGCACTTTGTTGGGAATAATGCACCATCTGAGAAAGAAGCAGTCAAAGACAGGCTCTCCATCCATCAGGCATAACAGGGCCTTCTAGTGGAGAGACAGTGAATAACCCTCCCATTCCTCATTCAATTGAGTTGGTGTCAGCAGTGAGGTTGACAGGAGGGCAGCCAGCCAAGAATCCTTCTTTGTGCTTTACACAAAAGGTCCTGCAACAGATGGCCAAGATATCATCTGCATCTTCCAGGCTACTTTCCATCAACTTCATTCACATAACTTTTTGACGAGTATTTCTGCAATCATATGCAGTTTCTTTACAATACTTTGACCTTTTCATTGCTACTGCAGATGTCGTGCTTTAATACTAATTTCAGCGTGTGAATGCTGCTGTACAGAAATACCAGCAGGTTCAATGCGTGCCATCATTAGCCTATTTGGAGCCATGTGGCCTACTGATAATAAGTCAATACGACATTAGGCTTTGACTTAGCAAAAAGCTCTGACTTTATTTGTTTATAAAATGTAAACTTGTACATGTAAACAGTACAAGTTTGTTCCACAAAACCATACACAATGTACAAAATATTTACAAATTTTGAATGATAAAATATATAAAAATATTAAAAACAAATAAAAAATATAATTTAGTCAATGCTGATTTACTTATGATAGGAAAAGTTATTTAGACAAACTCTACTTAGGCCAGACTCAGTGATGTGAAACTAATTGAACAAGGTGTGTACCTAGAACAACCTTCCCTAATATCAGTGTTACAAACAATGGTGACTAGAAAAATGGTATAACACCCAACCCCTACCCAGTGATAGGATACATGACCCTGTGATTTAGCAAACACATTTCTAAAGGAATGCAAAATGTCCCATTATAATTACATTTCCCTTTAAAAGAGAGAGCATCTTATTCCCAAAATCCCTAAGTGGCACTATACTGCACATGTCATAAAAGAAAATGTGTTTAAAAGACTGTAAGAAACATGGATAACCATTCATAAAAGAAAGCATAGGAATATCCACGGCACATTTTCAGGAATATTCTCGATAAAATAAGGAATACAATGCTGTTGTTTTTTTGTTTACGGGCATGCCTGGGCTCCTACTCATAAAGTATCTCAGAGTAGTGCTGATCTAAAATCAGTTTCGCCTTAAGGGGGGGGGGCTGATCTTAGATCAACACTCCTAAACTGAGCCGCTTTATAAATACGGGCCGTGAAGAATCGTATCCGATGCCTCTATGCCTGCCTATCATTGTTCTGTGTTGGTCACACACTGGTTTCAGCGATGCAGTGGGTCCGTGGAGCTTCGAGGGGGAACGACTGCTCTCTGCTGCCACCTGGTGGGCCCTTTTTGCGATGAGTGATCTCCTGCAGTAGCGCCACGTTCCCAACCCTCCATTGACGATACCTCTGTGCAGTAAGAATGGGATCTGCCAGCACGTGTTCTATAGCCAACAGGTCGGCTTCTTTTGCCTATTAAATATATAAATCAGACTAAGGTGTTGAAAAGACATGTACAGCTGTTCACATTTCAACAGGAATTAATGTAGGTGCATCTAAGGGTATTGTAGCCAAGGAAAATCAGCAAACTAAAAACTTCCATGTTCATGGGTTTGATTGACAAACTATGAGAGATCAGGGTTGTGGGGAGCTACTACCCGAAACTAGTCCAGCAGAAATGCAAATTTACACTTTGTTTGAAAAATTACACTTTGTTTGAAAAATAAATAATGGCGTGCCCTACTGAACATGACCCTGTTCTAGTGAGCAGAAAGCTCATCGACCCAGAATGAAGTGACTCACCTTTAAAGTGCTGTTGAGGGTCCTAACCAGATGCAGCTTCTCATTGACTCGGTCATTTTTGCAGCGTTGAATGAATGACGCTCTGAAGTCCCTCTTCAGTTCTCCAGTTGGAGATAGTCTGGCATGCTTCAGATGGATGTACAGTGCCTCCATCTCATCACATGTGCCCTCTAAAAATCATCACAATAATACATCAAGATTTGGCATACAAATATGCCATCATTTACATGTTATTATTCAAAATAATTTCATAAGAACAAACAGGCAGTATAGAGGTGTGGGTGTTAACTAGGCTACTCTGCCATCTTTTGTGTCAATCCAGGATAATGAGATGATGTGATGTCAATCCAGGATAATGAGATGATGTGATGTCAATCCAGGATAATGAGATGATGTGGTGTCAATCCAGGATAATGAGATGATGTGATGTCAATCCAGGATAATGAGATGATGTGGTGTCAATCCAGGATAATGAGATGATGTGATGTCAATCCAGGATAATGAGATGATGTGATGTCAATCCAGGATAATGAGATGATGTGATGTCAATCCAGGATAATGAGATGATGTGGTGTCAATCTAGGATAATGAGATGATGTGATGTCATTCCAGGATAATGAGATGATGTGATGTCAATCCAGGATAATGAGATGATGTGGTGTCAATCCAGGATAATGAGATGATGTGGTGTCAATCCAGGATAATGAGATGATGTGGTGTCAATCCAGGATAATGAGATGATGCAATGTCAATCCAGGATAATGAGATGATGTGATGTCAATCCAGGATAATGAGATGATGTGATGTCAATCCAGGATAATGAGATGATGTGGTGTCAATCCAGGATAATGAGATGATGTGATGTCAATCCAGGATAATGAGATGATGTGATGTCAATCCAGGATAATGAGATGATGTGATGTCAATCCAGGATAATGAGATGATGTGGTGTCAATCCAGGATAATGAGATGATGTGATGTCAATCCAGGATAATGAGATGATGTGGTGTCAATCCAGGATAATGAGATGATGTGATGTCAATCCAGGATAATGAGATGATGTGATGTCAATCCAGGATAATGAGATGATGTGATGTCAATCCAGGATAATGAGATGATGTGGTGTCAATCTAGGATAATGAGATGATGTGATGTCATTCCAGGATAATGAGATGATGTGATGTCAATCCAGGATAATGAGATGATGTGGTGTCAATCCAGGATAATGAGATGATGTGGTGTCAATCCAGGATAATGAGATGATGTGGTGTCAATCCAGGATAATGAGATGATGCAATGTCAATCCAGGATAATGAGATGATGTGATGTCAATCCAGGATAATGAGATGATGTGATGTCAATCCAGGATAATGAGATGATGTGGTGTCAATCCAGGATAATGAGATGATGTGATGTCAATCCAGGATAATGAGATGATGTGATGTCAATCCAGGATAATGAGATGATGTGATGTCAATCCAGGATAATGAGATGATGTGGTGTCAATCCAGGATAATGAGATGATGTGATGTCAATCCAGGATAATGAGATGATGTGGTGTCAATCCAGGATAATGAGATGATGTGATGTCAATCCAGGATAATGAGATGATGTGATGTCAATCCAGGATAATGAGATGATGTGATGTCAATCCAGGATAATGAGATGATGTGGTGTCAATCTAGGATAATGAGATGATGTGATGTCAATCCAGGATAATGAGATGATGTGATGTCAATCCAGGATAATGAGATGATGTGGTGTCAATCCAGGATAATGAGATGATGTGGTGTCAATCCAGGATAATGAGATGATGTGGTGTCAATCCAGGATAATGAGATGATGCAATGTCAATCCAGGATAATGAGATGATGTGATGTCAATCCAGGATAATGAGATGATGTGGTGTCAATCCAGGATAATGAGATGATGTGATGTCAATCCAGGATAATGAGATGATGTGGTGTCAATCCAGGATAATGAGATGATGTGATGTCAATCCAGGATAATGAGATGATGTGGTGTCAATCCAGGATAATGAGATGATGTGATGTCAATCCAGGATAATGAGATGATGTGGTGTCAATCCAGGATAATGAGATGATGTGATGTCAATCCAGGATAATGAGATGATGTGATGTCAATCCAGGATAATGAGATGATGTGGTGTCAATCCAGGATAATGAGATGATGTGATGTCAATCCAGGATAATGAGATGATGTGGTGTCAATCCAGGATAATGAGATGATGTGATGTCAATCCAGGATAATGAGATGATGTGATGTCAATCCAGGATAATGAGATGATGTGATGTCAATCCAGGATAATGAGATGATGTGGTGTCAATCTAGGATAATGAGATGATGTGATGTCAATCCAGGATAATGAGATGATGTGATGTCAATCCAGGATAATGAGATGATGTGGTGTCAATCCAGGATAATGAGATGATGTGGTGTCAATCCAGGATAATGAGATGATGTGGTGTCAATCCAGGATAATGAGATGATGCAATGTCAATCCAGGATAATGAGATGATGTGGTGGCAGTCCAGGATAATGAGATGATGTGATGTCAATCCAGGATAATGAGATGATGTGGTGTCAATCCAGGATAATGAGATGATGTGGTGTCGATTCAAAGAAGCTAACAGTTTACCCTCTTTTCCTCCCTGGGCCTCAGCCCCCGGTCCATCCTCCTCTTCCAGTCTGAAGGGGTGGAGGGGAGCGCCCTGTCCCACTGCCCTCTCTGGAGAAGGGACATCCAGCCTGGACTCCATGCTCTCTGAAGTCACAATGCTGTCAGGGGCAGACATGGGGTCAGTGGAGTGACAGGGGGACGAGGTGGAGCAAGATGGGGGGACATCTCCCTGGGCAGAAAGAGAACAGAGAACAACATTCACACTGGGTTTAACATGAGGCGTATTGTCTTATCTACAGCAACAGACACAGAGTCTGAGTCGACACTGAGTCTAAACACTAGCACAAAGTAGCATCAATGCTGAACAATCTTCATATATACAAAGCAGTATAATGGGACAGAGCACTCACATTAACAGAGTCTATGGTCAGCTGCTCAGAGTCGAAAACGTCAGATGTCTCCAGTGACTCAACCTCCTCTTGGTCACTCTCCTCACTGTAGCACTCTAGACAAACGCACGCACGCCAATGGATTGATGCAAATAATCATGATATCCTTCTGTCAGGTAGACATGGGCTACTTTGTAGCTAGTTGACATTTAATAGAGCTTTTTGGGAAAGCCTTTCCATCTACCAGAAGACAGTTAGGTCTATCATTACCATCACGATATTGTTCCTGTTCATTAATTGTTTGACACCTGGACGTTTTACTTCATATTATGTTGTCTTCCCTTGCTTCAAAGTACCCTATAACCAAAATCCGACCACAGAAACGTGGAGGCAATCATTTTTTCTAAAGACTTACTCATATGCATTCTCCTGTTCTATTGGTTCTTTCAACTTTATTTTATTGTCTATCAGCCAAAGGCATTATCCTAGTCACAGTAGCAACTCATGAAAGTTGTTGCATCTTTATATCCCGCCCTTTCCTAAATTTCTAACGGATATTTCGATTTCTGTCCATTAAACCGCTCGCTTTGTGCGATGAGCATTTTAGAAGGGCGTTTTCCCGCAATTGCATTTCGGGAACTTTCACGCGTAGGCCTAGCGCCGTGTGTACATTGCTGCGCCTAAAATGTGAAGGAATAGTTTATCAACATTTTAAGCGAAACATTCTGATCTGTTCCATCATCCCTATTAATTGACATGGTTTATACTTCCAGTACACTACTTTGATACGCATCAGTGGAGATTAAGAAATGTGTTCACGCAATGCCCACTGAAAAATAAGTGGGTATACCCTCCACTACACCAATGGTGTTCCCCTCTATCGTTCGCCTGGCTTATTTCTGGCTCTCCGCATCAAGAAAACAAACAAAACAATTGAATAAAAAAATATCCATGTAATGTCTTGAGTCCATTACCCCCAGTGTTCCTCTCGACGACTCGTGCCGACTCGTTCAGTGTAGCAGCCGCTGCTGCTGACAGTTTAGACAACCATCTGTAACATCGAGAAGCCATGACTTAAAAACACTAATACCTGACCAGTACGGCCAATGTTTTATGTACTTATGAGGCAAATGTCCTCTTTGCACATGCTTCCTCAAATAGCTTGTAGCTTCCTGAAATAGTTTCAGGATGGGTAACTGTAATGGCATTTTAATATGGCCCCATGAAACCAAATGAAGCTGAGATAATATACAATAAGATTCAATTTTCACACCATTTAAACAGTACACAAAAAGTCGTTCACATAAATAGGCTATATTTTCATAGCGTCAGCCCACATCCTCTTCTAGTAAGTGTTCCTTTTGACATCAGCGTTGCACAAACACAGATAGAACAACGAGCCAAATATTTCACTGGATGTATAAATATGAAGCATCTGCTTGGCGTTTCTACTCACTACCAAATATGGTAGTGAGAGGAAGCCCACTGGTGGGCAGTGGGAGAAGATAAAATGAGATAGATTTTGGCCTACATTCTGCAAATGTTGTCATCATTAAACATTTGATCTCAATACAGTTTTATGTCCCAAAATTAACATATGTTATGAACAGAGTGGACTAAGTTTTGTAGACTTTAGCCTTTGCCAAAGTTTCTTTTAAATCACATTGTTTAGAAGGAGTGCAAAGTCGAATTGAGTTATTGCACACCGCATTTCACAGAGTAGGCGTTCCCTAACGGAAATATGCAGATATAGGCTAGAACCGGCCAATAGGATCTCGCTAGCTCGTGCTTGGCTCTGCAAACCTCCTTGCTTGTTCTGCCCACTATGACTCATCTATTCCCATTGGAAACGACAGGCTGTGGTCTATCTTGGTTTAGTTATAAAAAATATTTGGCACAAGTAGGCTACAACCTCCTGGCCTGCCTCCATTGCCCTCCTCTTTTACATACTCACTTGTTCATCTCTCTCAGACTCTCGGTGGCAAAGTAGAGTGTCACAACCTGTGGATGGCTGGCCTTCATAGCACTGAATGAGATCAGGCAAAACAACATAGCCGTCAGATCAACAAATACTACATTGAGTGTTTTGAGCGTAAACATATGAAAAATGCTCTACAAATACAATTATTATCATTACTACGACAGGATAGGACACTAAAGGAGAGAGTGGAACACTGCTCTGTGTGGAAGGAAGCAAAAGTGAAACCACAAAATGGGGTCAACAGCAGACCAGCAGTTATTGTATGTATGCGTTCATACCATAAAGAACAAAAGAAACATGGTTTAGGGTTGATGATTTACACAGACGAAAAAATGCTACATGTGATAATACAGACCACAGCTTGAAATATACCGTCAATGGACAGCAAGGAAGAGTTACCACAAAGACTACATTTGAGCTCGACTTGCAAAAGCCCAGCAATTTCCTGTGACCGTGGGGTGTGTAGCCCACACTACTCAGGTTTCCAACAGGCCAAATGGAAACTTTAAATTAGAAAAACCTTACTGCTTTTTCTTGCACTCTGTTGCTTGGTCGACAGTGAAGTTTGTAAGGTCGATGTATCCTTCTGCTTTCTCAGCCTACACACCAAGAGGTGACAGAGAGAGAAACAACAATAACATGCATAATTGATTACGCTCATGTGACAAGATGATAGTTAAAAAATATGGTTGGTTAGAGGAACATTGTCCGGGAGAGTAGTACACATTACTGTTTTAATATTTACAGTTGAAGTCAGAAGTTTACATACGCTTAGGTTGGAGTCATTAAAACTCATTTTTCAACCACTCCACAAGTTTCTTGTTAACAAACTATAGTTTTGGCAAGTCGGTTAGGACATCTACTTTGTGCATGTTTACAGACAGATGATTTCACTTACAATTCACTGTATCACAATTCCAGTGGGTCAGAAGTTTACATACACTAAATTGACTGTGCCTTTAAACAGATTGTAAAATTCCCCAAAATGATGTCATGGCTTTAGAAGCTTCTGATAGGCTAATTGACATAATTTGAGTCAATTGGAGGTGTACCTGTGGATGTATTTCAAGGCCTACCTTCAAACTCAGTGCCTCTTTGCTTGACATCATGGGAAAATCAAAAGAAATCAGCCAAGACCTCAGAAAAAAAATTGTAGACCTCCACAATTCTGGTTCATCCTTGGGAGCAATTTTCCAAACACCTGAAGGTACCACGTTCATCTGTACAAACAATAGTACGCAAGTATAAATACCATGGGACCAAGCAGCCGTCATACCGCTCAGGAAGGAGACGCGTTCTGTCTCCTAGAGATGAACGTACTTTGGATCGAAAAGTGCAAATCAATCCCAGAACAACAGCAAAGGACCTTGTGAAGATGCTGGAAGAAATGGGTACAAAAGTATCTATATCCACAGTAAAACGAGTCCTATATCGACATAACCTGAAAGGCCACTCAGCAAGGAAGAAGCCACTGCTCCAAAACTGCCATAAAAAAGCCAGACTACGGTTTGCAAGTGCACATTGGGACAAAGATCGTACTTTTTGGAGAAATGTCCTCTGGTCTGATGAAACAAAAATAGAACTGTTTGGCCATAATAACCATCGTTATGTTTGGAGGAAATAGGGGGAGGCTTGCAAGCCAAAGAACACCATCCCAACCGTGGGAGGTGGCAGCATCATGTTGTGGGGGTGCTTTGCTGCAGGAGGGACTGGTGCACTTCACAAAATAGATGGCATCATGAGGTAGGAAAATGATGTGGATATATTGAAGCAACATCTCAAGACATCAGTCAGGAAGTTAAAGCTTGGTCGCAAATGGCCTTCCAAATGGACAATGACCCCAAGCATACTTCCAAAGTTGTGGAAAAATAGCTTAAGGACAACAAAGTCAAGGTATTGGAGTGGCCATCACAAAGCCCTGACCTCAATCCTATAGAAAATGTGTGGGCAGAACTGAAAAAGCGTGTGCGAGCAAGGAGGCCTACAAACCGGACTCAGTTACGCCAGCTCTGTCAGTAGGAATGGGCCAAAATTCACCCAACTTATTGTGGGAAGCTTGTGGAAGGCTACCCGAAATGTTTGACTCAGGTTAAACAATTTAAAGGCAATGCTACCAAATACTAATTGTGTATGTAAACTTCTGACCCACTGGGAATGTGATGAAAGAAAGAAAAGCTGAAATAAATAATTTTCTCTACTATTATTCTGACATTTCACATTAAAATGAAATGGTGATCCTAACTGACCTAAGACAGGGAATCTTTACTAGGATTAAATGTCAGGAATTGTGAGAAACTGAGTTTAAATGAATTTGGCTAAGGTGTATGTAAACTTCCGACTTCAACTGTACCAACATGTACGCTACGGTCACAATACGCAGGCCTCCTTATGGTCCCTAGAATTTCTAAGCAAACAGCTGGAGGCAGGGCTTTCTCCTATAGAGCTCCATTTGTTTTGGAATGGTCTGTCTATCTGTGAGAGACGCAGACTCGGTCTTGAACTTTAAATCTTTATTGAAGACTCATCTCTTCAGTAGGTCATATGATTGACTATCTCTCTCTCTACCACACCTGTTTTCTCGAACTCTGAATACTCGGCTATGAAAAGCCAACTGACATCTACTGCTGAGGTGCTGACCTGTTGCACTCTATGTTGCACCCTCGACAACCACTGTAATTATTATTATTTGACCCTGCTGGTCATCTATGAACGCTTGAACATCTTGGCCATGTACTGTTATAATCTCCACCCGGCACAGCCAGAAGAGGACTGGCCACCCATCAGAGCCTGGTTCCTCTCTAGGTTTTTTCCTAGGTTCCTGCCTTTATAGGGAGTTTTTCCTAGCCACCGTGCTTCTACATCTGCATTGCTTGCTGTTTGGGGTTTTAGGCTGGGTTTCTGTATAGCACTTTGTGACATCGGCTGATGTAAAAAGGGCTTTATAAATACATTTGATTGAATATGAGCATACTTTTTTGTATACCCTAAACCAGAGATGGGCAACTTTGATGGGGCTGGGACAAAAAATGGAACTCATCATAAGGGGCCTCCGTACCCTGCGAGCAAAGCAGCCCCCCTCGTTACAGCAAAGTTTTAGAGTTCATTTCCTGCAATTCCTCACATGTTGCCATTGGGTGTAGAGAAAATGTTGCTGTTTTAAAGCAAATTTTCTGCAATTGTACATATTTTGCCATACGGTGGATGCAAAAGTTTGCTGTTTTTAATATGATAAATGATGATCAATGGGCCCCACCCCGGTCAGTAATTAGACCATGCTTACTACAAGTTTAGATAGCTGGACGCTAGACTTATTTAACAATCTAAAAATATTTAGCTGACCTGGGGTAATTGAGTGACTGCTGACACACAACTAAATGTCTAAATAGCACCTTGTGTATTCTATTATTCTAACTGACCCACTGGGGTAAGTTATGACCCACTGGGGTAAGTTATTTTTTATTTATTTTTAAATTGGTCTGCAGGCCTACAAAATTGGAACCGCCGCCAGTTCCCCAGCCCTGCCCTTAACTAAAGCATTTTGAGATTTAGCTAATGAAATGTTAACAGACTCAGTCCCAACACAACATAACAACCCAACAACAGATTAGCAAAACGACATGTTGTGTTAGATTAGATTAGCACAACTCCGGGACAGTTGTGCTAATCTAATCTAACACAACACAGATCGACAGATTAGATTAGCACAACTCAACAACCTAAAAACAACAAAGATTAGATTAGCACAACGGGATAACACAACATAACACAACACTAGGACTCACCGTCTGACCAGTGTACCAGTACATGGAGATCTTTTTCAGAACAAACCAGTACTTCTTCCATTTTGTTCCCAGGAAGCCCTTGCCCTCCTTCTTCTTGTAGAGCCAGCCCTGGCAGTCCACCTGACCCAGCTCCTTCAAAGACACCTTGCGACGGCTCATCACAGAATCATCTATGGTAGGCCTACCTATGGGGCCTACAGACAGACAGTCAGGCACTGCAACATTAGCTACAGTACAGGCAGGCAGACAGGGCGACTACGTCCTTAGAGTATATTACTCTTTGTTATTTGTAACCTTGTGAGCAGGTCATCTAGACCTTTGGTTGAGGCAGTGAGGCAGGCAAGTATTGTTTTCCTTAACACTCTACCATAAAGTAGCCCTTTTTGTATTCCACATTTGGCAAATTAGGAAAAGCCCATGTTAAATAATGGAATCTGTACATTGTAATGTAATCTAATAGGCTGAGAGGTGTTGATCCTACCCTTTCTAGAACGTCTAGCTATCTTACCTCCAACCACTGTCCTGAAGGTACTGTACGGCACCAGGAGAGTTTGATCCAGAGAGAAGAGATATCCTATTACAGCAGCATGTCACCAGCATGCTGGAGCCATCAGTCACAACAGCACATACAGACTCGCAGAATGACAAGAGGATGCACATGAAGAGCATACACTTCCTTAACATTGCCCAACCAAGTATAGCCTACATGTAGGGCTTTGTACAGTCCAACAGTTACACACACACCCCCTGCTGCTGTCACCACTAACCACTAAGCTCACAGATAAAACAGCATCCTGTTTCACATGGCAACAGCATGTCTGTCTTGCTCTCCAAAATGTAGTGACATGGGTTTACAAAATGATATACATGTTAAGCATTTATCAACCCAAATATGTTTTTGTGGTTTGATCAAACTACATGCAAGAGATCAAATGAAGACATTAGCCCACTAGTAGGCACAAATGGAAGTGAGAGGGGCTGACTGCAAATGTTATTTGGGGTTATTACTGCATGAGGGCACGTTTCATCTTCAAATTCATCGGGGCAGGTTGGACAAACATCTACTTGTATTCGGCTACAGATTGAAAATACCTTTACCCATATAAGAAAATCACAATCATGAACCTTCATTTTGCAGTCTAGATTTCACAGGTAGCATGTCATTTAATATGAAGGCAGTGTGTTAGATATCATTTAGAAAGTGTTTGACGAGGATAACAATTCCACGCATAAAAAAAGGTTCAATCAAACATGGATACTTTAACGTCGGTACTTCTGAGTAATGATTGGCTGAATGAATTAGATCAGACGAGAAACAACTTCTCCACAACGCCTCCTCAACCTGTAACAAACTTTTGAATAAGTGCATTATCCAACCCATCAGACGAAGAAGGCTACTCTACAGATGCTTTGAAAGCATTGTTCTTCGTGAAGAGACAGCAATTGCATGAAAATACACAATTTCAGCTTCAAGAAGCGTTCTCTGCTGCTGCCCTTGCTACTGATGATGCACGATTTCCGGTCATTATTCTTAATCTTCTATTTGGTTCAACATTCTCAGTTTCCACTAGTGACCACAGCCACAAAGTTCAAATTGGCTTTAGCAACAAAAAAAATGAAAACAAAAATATGCTTTTTGGTCTTAATTTAAGGTTAGGGTTATGCATAAGATTAGCAGTGTGGTTGGTTTAAGGTTAAGGTTTAAAATACATTTTTAAAACGAAAAATTGTACAAATGGGCGGAGTTTATGACTTTGTGGCTGTGGTAACTAGTGACGACCGTTTCCTCCGTGATATGCTTGATGTATGCTGTTCTGTCACTGAAAGTCGCCGTAGTTCTTAAAGTCTGTATACTTTAGGCTACTAGGGCATGATAATCAAATTAATGCAGGCTGAAAACAACTTGATAGTTCCATCAGAACACCTAGGCCAGGGGTACTCAAGTACTATTTGAGAAAGTCCGGTCGCACAAATTTTCTAGGTGGCAAAAGTCCGGATGTATAATGTAATTTTTCAGCGTAGTAACAAACAGTGGCGGTTCTGGGGGGGGGGGGGGGGCGGGAGGGGCAGTGCCCCTGTGACAACAACAATTTTGGACCCCCTTGTGGCCCCCCTAAATGTGGAGTATGAAATAATTTTTACATAACAAATTTTTGCTCTCGTTCTTTTTTTACATCCATTATTAGACAGTGGCATAGATGATGATTATGAACATGGTCTTTTGCCTGCTAATGCCTGCAATGCAGTGAAGAAAACGATGACAACAATAACGTCTAATGTAACTGGCCCCTCTAACAGTACAACTCAAATCAAATCAAATCAAATTGTATTAGTCACATACACATGGTTAGCAGATGTTAATGCGAGTGTAGCGAAATGCTTGTGCTTCTAGTTCCGACAATGCAGTAATAACCAACAGTAATCTAACCTAACAATTCCACACTACTACCTTACACACACACACAAGTGTAAGGGATAAAGAATATGTACATAAAGATATATGGATGAGTGGTGGTACAGAACGGCATGGCAGATGCAGTAGATGGTATAGAGTACGGTATATACATATGAGATGAGTACTGTAGGGTATGTAAACATAAAGTGGCATAGTTTAAAGTGGCTAGTGGTACATGTATTGCATAAAGATGGCAAGATGCAGTAGATGATATAGAGTACAGTATATATACATATGAGATGGGTAATGTAGGGTATGTAAACATTGTATTAAGTGGCATTGCTTAAAGTGGCTAGTGGTACATTTTTACATAATTTCCATCAATTCCCATTTTTAAAGTGGCTGGAGTTGAGTCAGTATGTTGGCAGCGGCCGCTAAATGTTAGTGGTGGCTGTTTAACAGTCTGATGGCCTTGAGATAGAAGCTGTTTTTCAGTCTCTCGGTCCCTGCTTTGATGCACCTGTACTGACCTCGCCTTCTGGATGATAGCGGGGTGAACAGGCAGTGGCTTGGGTGGTTGTTGTCCTTGATGATCTTTATGGCCTTCCTGTGACATCGGGTGGTGTAGGTGTCCTGGAGGGCAGGTAGTTTGCCCCTGGTGATGCGTTCTGCAGACCTCACTACCCTCTGGAGAGCCTTACGGTTGTGGGCGGAGCAGTTGCCGTACCAGGCGGTGATACAGCCCGACAGGATGCTCTCGATTGTGCATCTGTAGAAGTTTGTGAGTGCTTTTGGTGACAAGCCGAATTTCTTCAGCCTCCTGAGGTTGAAGAGGCGCTGCTGCGCCTTCTTCACAACGCTGTCTGTGTGGGTGGACCAGTTCAGTTTGTCCGTGATGTGTACACCGAGGAACTTAAAACTTTCCACCTTCTCCACTACTGACCCGTCGATGTGGATAGGGGGGTGCTCCCTCTGCTGTTTCCTGAAGTCCACAATCATCTCCTTTGTTTTGTTGACGTTGAGTATGAGGTTATTTTCCTGACACCACACTCCGAGGGCCCTCACCTCCTCCCTGTAGGCCGTCTCGTCGTTGTTGGTGATCAAGCCTACCACTGTAGTGTCATCCGCAAACTTGATGATTGAGTTGGAGGCGTGCATGGCCACGCAGTCGTGGGTGAACAGGGAGTACAGGAGAGGGCTCAGAACGCACCCTTGTGGGGCCCCAGTGTTGAGGATCAGCGGGGTGGAGATGTTGTTACCTACCCTCACCACCTGGGGGCGGCCCGTCAGGAAGTCCAGGACCCAGTTGCACAGGGCGGGGTCGAGACCCAGGGTCTCGAGCTTGATGACGAGTTTGGAGGGTACTATGGTGTTAAATGCTGAGCTGTAATCGATGAACAGCATTCTCACATGGGTATTCCTCTTGTCCAGATGGGTTAGGGCAGTGTGCAGTGTGGTTGCGATTGCGTCGTCTGTGGACCTATTGGGTCGGTAAGCAAATTGGAGTGGGTCTAGGGTGTCCGGTAGGGTGGAGGTGATATGGTCCTTGACTAGTCTCTCAAAGCACTTCATGATGACGGAAGTGAGTGCTACGGGGCGGTAGTCGTTTAGCTCAGTTACCTTAGCTTTCTTGGGAACAGGAACAATGGTGGCCCTCTTGAAGCATGTGGGAACAGCAGACTGGGATAAGGATTGATTGAATATGTCCGTAAACACACCAGCCAGCTGGTCTGCGCATGCTCTGAGGACGCGGCTGGGAATGCCGTCTGGGCCTGCAGCCTTGCGAGGGTTAACACGTTTAAATGTTTTACTCACCTCGGCTGCAGTGAAGGAGAGCCCGCAGGTTTTGGTAGGGGGCCGTGTCAGTGGCACTGTATTGTCCTCAAAGCGGGCAAAAAAGTTGTTTAGCCTGTCTGGGAGCAAGACATCCTGGTCCTCGACGGGGCTGGTTTTCTTTTTGTAATCCGTGATTGACTGTAGACCCTGCCACATACCTCTTGTGTCTGAGCTGTTGAATTTCGACTCGATTTTGTCTCTGTACTGAGACTTGGCCTGTTTGATTGCCTTGCGGAGAGAATAGCTACACTGTTTGTATTCGGTCATGCTTCCGGTCACCTTGCCCTGGTTAAAAGCAGTGGTTCGCGCTTTCAGTTTCACGCGAATGCTGCCGTCAATCCACGGTTTCTGGTTTGGGAATGTTTTTATCGTTGCTGTGGGTACGACATCGTCAATGCACTTCCTAATGAACTCGCTCACCGAATCAGCATATTCGTCAATATTGTTGTTGGACGCGATGCGGAACATATTCCAATCTGCGTGATCGAAGCAGTCTTGAAGCGTGGATTCAGATTGGTCGGACCAGCGTTGAACAGACCTGAGCGCGGGAGCTTGTTGTTTGAGTTTTTGTTTGTAGGCTGGAATCAACAAAATGGAGTCGTGGTCAGCTTTTCCGAAAGGGGGGGGCGGGGGAGGGCCTTATAAGCGTCGCGGAAATTAGTGTAACAATGGTCTAGTGTTTTTCCAGCCCTGGTAGCACAATCGATATGCTGATAGAATTTAGGGAGTTTTGTTTTTAGATTAGCCTTGTTAAAATCCCCAGCTACGATGAATGCAGCCTCAGGGTGTGTGGCCCCAGCTTGGCCCCCCCAGTTGAAATGGTCTAGAACCGCCACTGGTAACAAACCGCCACTTCGCAACCCATTCCCCTCTTGTTGGTGGAGAGAATATGTTGCAGTTTTAAAGCTAATTTCCCACAATTCTACACATTTTGCATGGGGCAGATATATTTGATGTTTTTGCTGTTTTTAAGCTAATTTCATACATTTTCTATGCATTCTTCCATGTCTTATGTGTGTTTATATGATACCAACAATAATAATAAATAATAATAATTTTTTTATTTTTTATTATTCGTATTTTTGGGGGACCGCGGATACTGTCCGCGGCCCGCCAGTTGAGTATGGAGGACCTGGGCCTTAATCTTTAGGCATATGATCATATTACATCACATGCATTACTCTCATAAAATACTTTATCTGGGATTTGTTCTCCAATTCACAACTAAACCTCTTTCCAGACATGGGCTGCCTGTCTGACCTGCGTAGTGTGTACCAGTGAGTTAGTACGCCTAAATCCTAGATTCCAATCTAATTGTAAAATACCATGTAGGGCAGGCTATAGTCCTTTCTGTGATCAAACAGTAACAGAGCTTTAACCAACTGGGCACACACTGGTTGAATCAATGTTGTTTCCACGTAATTTCAATTAGATTACGTTGAACCAGCATGGAATAGACGTTGAATTGACATCTGTACCTAATGGGAAGCTATGTCAAACTCTGCCTCATGATCGGTCTGCATTAAAAAACTTTTTGAAGTTCTGCAATATGTTATAATTATGTTTTCAAATGGCAATCAGATCAGTAATTATAAGTAATTATTGTTGAGATAAGAAAGAACAAACAAGAAAGAAGTAACCAAAAGTGAAATTGCATCTTTTTATTATAGTTTAGAAAATGTTGAAACTATCACAGAGGTATTCATATTGCAAAGCACTTGAAAAGTATTGTGAGTTGCGATAACAACGAGACAGCCTATAGCGAGGAGGTCAGAGACCTGGCCGTGTGGTGCCAGGACAACAACCTCTCCCTCAACGTGATCAAGACAAAGGAAATGATTGTGGACAACAGGAAAAAGAGGACCGAGCACGCCCCCATTCTCATCGATGGGGCTGCATTGGAGCAGGTTGAGATATTCAAGTTCCTTGGGGTCTACATCGACAACAAACTAACATGGTCCAAGCACACCATGACAGTCGTGAAGCGGGCACGACAAGCGGAACCGGAGCGCCAAGTCTAGATCCAAGAGGCTTCTAAACAGCTTCTACCCCCCAGCCATAAGACTCCTGAACATCTAGTCAAATGGCTACCCAGACTATTTGCATTGCCCCCCCCCTTCCCTCTCCACACCACTGCAGCTCTCTGTTGTCATCTATGCATAGTCACTTTAATAACTATACCTACATGTACATACTACCTCAACTAACCGGTGCCCCCGCACATTGACTCTGTACCGGCACCCCCCTGTATATATTGTTATTTTTTACTGCTGCTCTTTAATTACTTGTTACTTTTATCTCTTATTCTTATCCATATTTTTTTAACTGCACTGTCGGTTAGGGGCTTGTACGTAGGCGTTTCACTGTAAGGTCTACAACTGTTGTATTCAGCGCATGTGACTAATAACATTTGATTTGATTTTAGTTGCTAGACATTTCTGCGTAAAACTTTTTTCTATTCTATTATTGGAATGAAGACACTCACTCACTCACTCACTCACTCACTCACTCACTCACTCACTCACTCACTCACTCACTCACTCACTCACTCACTCACTCACACACTCACTCACACACTCACACACTCACACACTCACTCACACACTCACACACTCACTCACACACTCACTCATTCACTCACTCACTCACTCACTCACTCACTCACTCACTCACTCACTCACTCACTCACTCACTCACACACACACACACACACAAACACACACACACTATTTGTAACAGCACCGGATCAAGGGTTTTCATACGGTAGCTTTAAGAAAGGCCAACTCTGGCAGTTATGTCCATCGCATAGTAACATGAAACACTATGAAGAGAAGCACATTATCTCAAATAAAATGATAGGCTTTAATTATATCTATATATCAACTCATGGAATGAAATACAAAATAAATCGGTACAAAAATCAAATCAACTTCTTAAAATGATTTTAAACACATGTACAAGAAATCTGTACAGACACAAACTAAATAACTTAACAATTTACACGTATGACAGTTCACCTACAGAAGCAAGGCTAACGTTCCCTAAACCTGAATGACAGTCCTTCTCTTGATTAGGACAATGAGCAGAAACAGAAACTTTCTTGTAATTTTCTCCAACTCCTCCACGAAACATTCTGAATCTGTCAGCATATTGAATCTAAACCAAGTCTGTCACGCCAAGGAGTTGAAATGTAGCGAGAGATCCAACCAAATGGTCTACCCCTAGGCTATGTGGCGTTGAAATGTAGTGAGATCCAACCAAATGGTCTACCCCTAGGCTATGTGGAGTTGAAATGTAGTGAGATCCAACCAAATGGTCTACCCCTAGGCTATGTGGCGTTGAAATGAAGTGAGAGATCCAACCAAATGGTCTACCCCTAGGCTATGTGGCGTTGAAATGTAGTGAGATCCAACCAAATGGTCTACCCCTAGGCTATGTGGAGTTGAAATGTAGTGAGATCCAACCAAATGGTCTACCTCTAGGCTATGTGGCGTTGAAATGTAGTGAGATCCAACCAAATGGTCTACCCCTAGGCTATGTGGAGTTGAAATGTAGTGAGATCCAACCAAATGGTCTACCCCTAGGCTATGTGGCGTTGAAATGTAGTGAGATCCAACCAAATGGTCTACCCCTAGGCTATGTGGCGTTGAAATGTAGTGAGATCCAACCAAATGGTCTACCCCTAGGCTATGTGGCGTTGAAATGTAGTGAGATCCAACCAAATGGTCTACCCCTAGGCTATGTGGCGTTGAAATGTAGTGAGATCCAACCAAATGGTCTACCCCTAGGCTATGTGGCGTTGAAATGTAGTGAGATCCAACCAAATGGTCTACCCCTAGGCTATGTGGAGTTGAAATGTAGTGAGATCCAACCAAATGGTCTACCCCTAGGCTATGTGGAGTTGAAATGTAGTGAGATCCAACCAAATGGTCTACCCCTAGGCTATGTGGCGTTGAAATGAAGCAAAGCTTCCAAAGGCTGTTTTAGTGTTCCAAGTTCCAACAGAACGTTCCAGGAATGGTACGTGTTAGTCAGAATACTGAGTGGAGAAACCATACCACTGTTCGATTATAGAAAGGTAAAGGCAGTGGGGGCGACAAACGTTCCACTGTCCACAAGGTCGAGGCACTCGTCAATGACTCAACAGCCTGAGGCGGGCTAGCCAGCCCCCCAGGATGGAAGAGGGTTCAGACGGAGGGGGTTTGGGAGTAGCAGCAGCACTAGGGGTCAGAGTCGTAGCTGGGGCCTTTTTCCACAATGCCTCCTGGTAAGGGATGGTGGCGCTGTTGTGCAGGTCAGCATTGATGAAGCACTGGGAGCCCCGGATGTGGTCGACGCCACGGACCAGCTGGCCAGATCGCCCCTCCAGGGGTCTGTAGGGTAGGGGGAAGAACGAGGCCTCCTCAGAGATGGTGGTGATGCGCTCGTTACTCAGGTATCTGTGCAGGATGTCCTCTCCTGCAAGAGCATAATAGAATAGGACTTTATTGTCCATCCAAGAACATCATCACCATGCAAGAACCATATATAAGACAGGAATCTCAGCATGGGGCTGGCATATACTGTAGATGCATAACTAGACCTAGAAACTAGAGTTTCTCCTGACTGTGATCTGACCAGTAAAACCTGTGGGCCTACTTACACGTGTACATGTATATATACTCATCGAACACACATGATATACTCACAGACATACACAAACGAACACACTTGTCTCACAACATCCGCCGAACCATCGCTGTTTAAGAATAAGTGAGTCTAAGAAGTAGTTGCGGCCAAAGTCAACACTGGTTATGCTGGGGCTTACCCCAAAGTTAATGAACAACGACTTAAGAATTCAAGGCATGCAATCCGAGTCTGCCTCAGTTTGTTCTGCAGTGTAAATGAGCTTGTGAAATGGTCATTCTGATAACAGTGGATTAGCCTCAGTTAGGTTCCATCCCAAATGGCACCCTATTCCTTATATAGTGCACTACTTTTGTCCGGGGCCCCAATCAAAAGTAGTGCACTATATAGGGTGCCATTTGGGATGCAATTGGCACCCAGTGCTATAGATGTAGCAGGCGTACCTTTTCTCCCTTGGGGCCAGGGTCTGGAAGACGAATCAGACATGCCCAAACACGAGTCTACAGGCATGGACAGGGGCCGTGGTTTACCTGTAAAGAGTTCAAATATCAATCTTTTCAATGGTAAAGAATCAATAAAAGTCAGTGAAATGGAAGCAGAATGCTACTGTGATTAATCTGGGTAGAAGTGTGTTTGTGTGTGTGCGCACTGACCTTGTGTGTGTGTGTGTGTGTTTGTTTGTGCGTGTGTGTGTATGTTAGGGTACTGACCCCGTGTGGATGTCCGTTGTCTCAGGCGGGCTACTGGGGCTGGTTGGGCTGGGTGGAGGTTGGGTTCAGGAGGGGGGCAGACTCTGATTTTGTTGTCATAGTCTGCGATGGTGAAGCGCCGTCTGCCCTCATCCAGGAAGGAGTTTGGCGACTGTGAACCCTTCGGTCTCAGTTTGACACGGGCTTTAGGCTTCTCATCTCTGTGATGAGAGGAAAAGAAGAAACAACACCAATGTCAGCTAACAGAGAAGTATCCAGCTAACAGAGCAGTATCCAGCTAACAGATCAGTATCCAGCTAACAGAGAAGTATCCAGCTAACAGAGAAGTATCCAGCTAACAGAGCAGTATCCAGCTAACAGAGCAGTATCCAGCTAACAGAGCACTATCCAGCTAACAGAGCAGTATCCAGCTAACAGAGCAGTATCCAGCTAACAGAGCACTATCCAGCTAACAGAGCACTATCCAGCTAAAAGAGCAGTATCCAGCTAACAGAGCACTATCCAGCTAACAGAGAAGTATCCAGCTAACAGAGAAGTATCCAGCTAACAGAGCAGTATCCAGCTAACAGAGCAGTATTCAGCTAACAGAGCAGTATCCAGCTAACAGAGAAGTATCCAGCTAACAGAGCAGTATCCAGCTAACAGAGAAGTATCCAGCTAACAGAGAAGTATCCAGCTAACAGAGCAGTATCCAGCTAACAGAGAAGTATCCAGCTAACAGAGCAGTATCCAGCTAACAGAGAAGTATCCAGCTAACAGAGAAGTATCCAGCTAACAGAGCAGTATCCAGCTAACATAGAAGTATCCAGCTAACAGAGAAGTATCCAGCTAACAGAGCAGTATCCAGCTAACAGAGAAGTATCCAGCTAACAGAGAAGTATCCAGCTAACAGAGAAGTATCCAGCTAACAGACCAGTATCCAGCTAACAGAGCAGTATTCAGCTAACAGAGCACTATCCAGCTAACAGAGAAGTATCCAGCTAACAGTGCAGTATCCAGCTAACAGAGAAGTATCCAGCTAACAGAGAAGTATCCAGCTAACAGAGCAGTATCCAGCTAACAGAGCAGTATCCAGCTAACAGAGCAGTATCCAGATAACAGAGAAGTATCCAGCTAACAGAGCAGTATCCAGCTAACAGAGCACTATCCAGCTAACAGAGCAGTATCCAGCTAACAGAGAAGTATACAGCTAACAGAGCAGTATCCAGCTAACAGAGCAGTATTCAGCTAACAGAGCACTATCCGGCTAACAGAGAAGTATCCGGCTAACAGAGCACTATCCAGCTAACAGAGAAGTATCCAGCTAACAGAGCACTATCCAGCTAACAGAGCAGTATCCAGCTAACAGAGCAGTATCCAGCTAACAGAGCAGTATCCAGCTAACAGAGCAGTATCCAGCAAACAGAGCAGTATCCAGCAAACAGAGAAGTATCCAGCTAACAGAGCAGTATCCAGCTAACAGAGCAGTATCCAGCTAACAGAGCAGTATCCAGCTAACAGAGAAGTATCCAGCTAACAGAGAAGTATCCAGCTAACAGAGAACTATTCAGCTAACAGAGCAGTATCCAGCTAACAGAGCAGTTTCCAGCTAACAGAGCAGTATCCAGCTAAAAGAGCAGTATCCAGCTAACAGAGCAGTATCCAGCTAACAGAGCAGTATCCAGCTAACAGAGCAGTATCCAGCTAACAGAGAAGTATCCAGCTAACAGAGCAGTATCCAGCTAACAGAGCAGTATTCAGCTAACAGAGAAGTATCCAGCTAACAGAGCACTATCCAGCTAACAGAGCACTATCCAGCTAACAGAGCAGTATCCAGCTAACAGAGCAGTATTCAGCTAACAGAGAAGTATCCAGCTAACAGAGCACTATCCAGCTAACAGAGCAGTATCCAGCTAACAGAGCAGTATCCAGCTAACAGAGAAGTATCCAGCTAACAGAGCAGTATTCAGCTAACAGAGCACTATCCAGCTAACAGAGCACTATCCAGCTAACAGAGCAGTATCCAGCTAACAGAGAAGTATCCAGCTAACAGAGCAGTATCCAGCTAACAGAGAAGTATCCAGCTAACAGAGCAGTATCCAGCTAACAGAGCAGTATTCAGCTAACAGAGAAGTATCCAGCTAACAGAGCACTATCCAGCTAACAGAGCAGTATCCAGCTAACAGAGCAGTATCCAGCTAACAGAGAAGTATCCAGCTAACAGAGCAGTATTCAGCTAACAGAGCACTATCCAGCTAACAAAGCAGTATCCAGCTAAAAGAGCAGTTTCCAGCGAACAGAGCAGTATCCAGCTAACAGAGCAGTATCCAGCTAACAGAGCAGTATCCAGCTAACAGAGCAGTATTCAGCTAACAGAGCAGTATTCAGCTAACAGAGCAGTATCCAGCTAACAGAGCAGTATCCAGCTAACAGAGCAGTATCCAGCTAACAGAGCAGTATCCAGCTAACAGAGCAGTATCCAGCTAACATAGAAGTATCCAGCTAACAGAGCACTATCCAGCTAAAATAGCAGTTTCCAGCTAACAGAGCAGTATCCAGCTAACAGAGCAGTATCCAGCTAACAGAGAAGTATCCAGCCAACAGAGCACTATCCAGCTAACAGAGAAGTATCCAGCTAACAGAGCAGTATCCAGCTAACAGAGCAGTATCCAGCTAACAGAGCAGTATCCAGCTAACAGAGCAGTATCCAGCGAACAAAGCAGTATCCAGCTAACAGAGCAGTATCCAGCTAACAGAGCAGTATCCAGCTAACAGAGCAGTATCCAGCTAACAGAGCAGTATCCAGCTAACAGAGCACTATCCAGCTAACAGAGCACTATCCAGCTAACAGAGCAGTATCCAGCTAACAGAGCAGTATCCAGCTAACAGAGCACTATCCAGCTAACAGAGCAGTATCCAGCGAACAGAGCAGTATCCAGCTAACAGAGAAGTATCCAGCTATCAGAGCACTATCCAGCTAACAGAGAAGTATCCAGCTAACAGAGAAGTATCCAGCTAACAGAGCAGTATCCAGCTAACAGAGAAGTATCCAGCTAACAGAGCAGTATCCAGCTAAAAGAGAAGTATCCAGCTAACAGAGCAGTATCCAGCTAACAGAGAAGTATCCAGGTAACAGAGCAGTATTCAGCTAACAGAGCAGTATCCAGCTAACAGAGAAGTATCCAGCTAACAGAGAAGTATCCAGCTAACAGAGCAGTATCCAGCTAAAAGAGCACTATCCAGCTAACAGAGCAGTATCCAGCTAACAGAGCAGTTTCTAGCTAACAGAGCAGTATCCAGCTAACAGAGCAGTATCCAGCTAACAGAGCAGTTTCCAGCTAACAGAGCAGTATCCAGCATCGTAGGGGTACAAATACTTTTGTCTTCCCAAACAGTAATTTCAACAGAAGTTTTAAGTACATGTTTGGGACTTAATGGACTAAACAAAAGTTGGTGTTATCCCATTCTTAAAGCATGAGGAGGGCAGAGATACAGACAGAAAGGCAGACAGACAGACAGTCAAACCCACCGACCGACAGACAGTCAAACAGACAGACAGTCAAACAGACAGACAGACAGTCAAACAGACAGACAGTCAAACAGACAGACAGTCAAACAGACAGACAGACAGACAGTCAAACAGACAGACCGACAGACAGTCAAACAGACAGACAGTCAAACAGACAGACCGACAGACAGTCAAACAGACAGACCGACAGACAGTCAAACAGACAGACAGACAGTCAAACAGACAGACAGACAGACAGACAGACAAACAGACAGACAGTCAAACAGACAGACAGACAGACAGACAGACAGACAGACAGACAGACAGACAGACAAACAGACAGACAGACAGTCAAACAGACAGACAGACAGTCAAACAGATAGACAGACAGACAGACAGTCAAACAGACAGACAGACAGTCAAACAGACAGACAGACAGACAGACAGACAGACAGACAGACAGACAGACAGACAGACAGACAGACAGACAGACAGTCAAACAGATAGACAGACAGACAGTCAAACAGACAGACAGACAGACAGACAGACAGTCAAACAGACAGACAGACAGTCAAACAGACAGTCAAACAGACAGACAGTCAAACAGACAGACAGTCAAACAGACAGACAGACAGTCAAACAGACAGACAGACAGATACTCACCGTGGGGTATAGGGTACAGTAGGGGGAGGAGGGATAAATAGGTCCAGAATGGCTGGCTTCTCTTTTTTCATGCGGGCTTCACTGGCATGTTTTGGAGACTGGATCTTATGCATACTCAGGGCGCTCTAACACACAAAACAACAAAATACTTGTTATAATAATCAAATCAAATTCATTTTTATTTGTCACATACACATGTTTAGCAGATGTTATTGATGTTATTGCGGGTGTAGCGGAATAGATTCCCAGATATTTCCAAATGTTGTCAAATAAAAACACTAAGACGACAGAAATCTGTGTTAAATGATTGGCTTGAGGTAGCTTAGCTGCTAAAATTAGACAACTTCACCATAACGTCAGCAAAATAATCAGCAAAATACTAATGCGTTACATGGCGTTATTTCGAATTAAGCAAATTTCCCTTTGGTAGAATCCAGACCTGGCACACTGACTCAGCCCACTACTGACATTTGAAGGACTATGCAATCTATTTAAAACACACATCCTAAACAGGTTCTGAAACACAAAGCCTATTCAGTCACACTAGACCCATGATCTGTGAACATGAGTCACCTTCAGCCCGAGTGGCTGAATAACTGAGGAACTTGTCCTATCTTGTCAAACCCCAACCAAAAACAAACAGCTCTGGGATACCAAACACAAAAACAAACAGCTCTGGGATACCAAACACAAAAACAAACAGCTCTGGGATACCAAACACAAAAACAAACAGCTCTGGGATACCAAACACAAAAACAAACAGCTCTGGGATACCAAACACAAAAACAAACAGCTCCGGGATACCAAACACAAAGACAAACAGCTCTGGGATACCAAACACAAAAACAAACAGCTCTGGGATACCAAACACAAAAACAAACAGCTCTGGGATACCAAACACAAAAACAAACAGCTCCGGGATACCAAACACAAAAACAAACAGCTCTGGGATACCAAACACAAAGACAAACAGCTCTGGGATACCAAACACAAAAACAAACAGCTCTGGGATACCAAACACAAAAACAAACAGCTCTGGGATACCAAACACAAAAACAAACAGCTCTGGGATACCAAACACAAAAACAAACAGCTCTGGGATACCAAACACAAAAACAAACAGCTCTGGGATACCAAACACAAAAACAAACAGCTCTGGGATACCAAACACAAAAACAAACAGCTCTGGGATACCAAACACAACAATGTCACACCTATGATGACAGATGAAAATAAATCCAGACTTGATTCAACACTATGATATCAACAGGGATAAGGGGGACTGGGACTACCTGTTCTACAGTTGTTCTTCAATCAAGCTGTGTGTGTGTGTGTGTGTGTGTGTATTACGGCTCTACCTGCACCAGAAGGGGCCTCCAGCGCATGTTCTTCAGGGGGGCCGGGGTGAAGCTAAAGGTACCCGAGGGCCTCTTCTTTACCACCAGAGTAACACCTGCTGGGTCCACCTTCAGCTTACCCACCAGTTTCTCCAGCTGCCAGCCCACCTGGAGGCACCACAGACAGACAGATAGGACACCTCGTCAGACCCATCCAGCATCACAACCCTCATCATCACATCCATCATCATCACTCCCATCATCACATCCATCATCATCACTCCAGTCATCACATCCATCATCATCACTCCAGTCATCACATCCATCATCATCACTCCCATCATCACTCCCATCATCTCATCCCTCATCACATTCATCATCATCACTCCAGTCATCACATCCATCATCATCACTCCCATCATCACATCCATCATCATCACCACTCCCATCATCTCATCCATCATCATCACTCCCATCATCACTCCCATCATCTCATCCATCATCACATTCATCATCATCACTCCAGTCATCACATCCATCATCATCACTCCCATCATCACATCCATCATCATCACCACTCCCATCATCACATCCATCATCATCACTTCCATCATCACTCCCATCATCACATCCATCATCACATTCATCATCATCACTCCAGTCATCATCACATCCATCATCACATCCATCATCACTCCCATCATCACATTCATCATCATCACTCCAGTCATCACATCCATCATCATCACTCCCATCATCACATTCATCATCATCACTCCAGTCATCACATCCATCATCATCACTCCCATCATCACTCCCATCATCACATCCATCATCACTCCCATCATCACTCCCATCATCACATCCATCATCACTCCAGTCATCACATCCATCATCATCACATCCATCATCATCATCACTTCCATCATCATCATCACATCCATCATCATCATCACTCCCATCATCACATCCATCATCATCACTTCCATCATCATCACATCCATCATCATCACTCCAGTCATCACATCCATCACCATCACTCCCATCATCACATCCATCATCACATTCAGCATCATCATCACTCCAGTCATCACATCCATCATCATCACTCCCATCATCACATCCATCATCATCATCACTCCCATCATCACATCCATCATCATCACTTCCATCATCATCACCTCCATCATCACTCCCATCATCACATTCATCATCATCACATCCATCATCACATCCATCATCATCACATCCATCATCATCACTCCCATAATCATCACTCCCATCATCACATCCATCATCATCACTCCCATAATCATCACTCCCATCATCACATCCATCATCACATCCATCATCATCACTCCCATCATCACTCCCATCATCACATCCATCATCATCACTCCCATCATCACATCCATCATCATCACTACCATCATCACATCCATCATCATCACTACCATCATCACATCCATCATCATCACTACCATCATCACATCCATCATCATCACTCCCATCATCACTCCCATCATCATCACATCCAACATCATCAGTCCCATCAGCAGACCCTTCATCATCAACACTTTCTGTCTATCCCTGTGCTCCTATCATTATTGACAGACTTTCTGTCTATCCCTGTGCTTGTTGTTGATTTAACAAAGATATTTGGTCTCTCTCAGCCCTGGGTTAGGCTGAGAGATAATGGACAGATGAGAGAAGCTCTATGAGGTAGCTACCACTGTCTGCTTGTTGACCTGGACGACCTCGTCTCCTGCGTGGATCCTGTGTGTTCTGTCTGCTGGAGACTGGAGGGCAGAGGACAACATAAAGACAGATGGTGAGCAAGGACACATCACAGTACTGTACATTCATTCTGACTGGATCACTCCAGACTATCTTGGACTACTACTATCGGGATAGACGGGATACTCACATGTTCTGTGGTTCCAGTGATGATGTGAAGCCCGTCATAGGTGGATTTGATATACAACCCCTGAGATGATACAGGACAGCATAATGTAAGGAAGAAGCAATCAATCTCAGAGACTGAGAAATCAAGCAGTACATCTAGCTCGGGTTGATCATGTAAGACTCTTCTCTAATTTCAAGTATAAGTCAGCTTCTTATATGCCAACCTATTTCCTATATAGTCACTACTTTTTGACCTGACACCTATGGACCCTGGTCAAACGTTGTGCATTATAAAGTATACGGTCAGCGGCGGAAAAAGTACTAAATTGTCATACTTGAGTAAAAGTAAAGATACCTTAATAGAAAATGACTCAAGTTAAAGTAAAAGTCAACCAGTAAAATATTACTTGAGCGGGAGGTCCGTGGGGCGACGCACAATTGGCTTAGCGTCGTCCGGGCTAGGGAGGGTTTGGCCGGTAGGGATATCCTTGTCTCATCGCGCTCCAGCGACTCCTGTGGCGGGCCGGGCGCAGTGCGCGCTAACCGAGGGGGGCGGGTGCACGGTGTTTCCTCCGACACATTGGTGCGGCTGGCTTCCGGGTTGGAGGCGCGCTGTGTTAAGAAGCAGTGCGGCTTGGTTGGGTTGTGCTTCGGAGGACGCATGACTTTCGACCTTCGTCTCTCCCGAGCCCGTACGGGAGTTGTAGTGATGAGACAAGATAGTAATTACTAGCGATTGGATACCACGAAAATTGGGGAGAAAAGGGGATAAAATTAAAAAAAAAAAAAAAAAAAAAAAAAATATATATATATACAGTGGGGAGAACAAGTATTTGATACACTGCCGATTTTGCAGGTTTTCCTACTTACAAAGCATGTAGAGGTCTGTAATTTTTATCATAGGTACACTTCAACTGTGAGAGACGGAATCTAAAACAAAAATCCAGAAAATCACATTGTATGATTTTTAAGTAATTCATTTGCATTTTATTGCATGACATAAGTATTTGATCACCTACCAACCAGTAAGAATTCCGGCTCTCACAGACCTGTTAGTTTTTCTTTAAGAAGCCCTCCTGTTCTCCACTCATTACCTGTATTAACTGCACCTGTTTGAACTCGTTACCTGTATAAAAGACACCTGTCCACACACTCAATCAAACAGACTCCAACCTCTCCACAATGGCCAAGACCAGAGAGCTGTGTAAGGACATCAGGGATAAAATTGTAGACCTGCACAAGGCTGGGATGGGCTACAGGACAATAGGCAAGCAGCTTGGTGAGAAGGCAACAACTGTTGGCGCAATTATTAGAAAATAGAAGAAAATAGAAGAAGTTCAAGATGATGGTCAATCACCCTCGGTCTGGGGCTCCATGCAAGATCTCACCTCGTGGGGCATCAATGATCATGAGGAAGGTGAGGGATCAGCCCAGAACTACACGGCAGGACCTGGTCAATGACCTGAAGAGAGCTGGGACCACAGTCTCAAAGAAAACCATTAGTAACACACTACGCCGTCATGGATTAAAATCCTGCAGCGCACACAAGGTCCCCCTGCTCAAGCAGGCGCATGTCCAGGCCCGTCTGAAGTTTGCCAATGACCATCTGGATGATCCAGAGGAGGAATGGGAGAAGGTCATGTGGTCTGATGATTCAAAAACAGAGCTTTTTGGTCTAAACTCCACTCGCCGTGTTTGGAGGAAGAAGAAGGATGAGTACAACCCCAAGAACACCATCCCAACCGTGAAGCATGGAGGTGGAAACATCATTCTTTGGGGATGCTTTTCTGCAAAGGGGACAGGACGACTGCACCGTATTGAGGGGAGGATGGATGGGGCCATGTATTGCGAGATCTTAGCCAACAACCTCCTTCCCTCAGTAAGAGCATTGATGATGGGTCGTGGCTGGGTCTTCCAGCATGACAACGACCCGAAACACACAGCCAGGGCAACTAAGGAGTGGCTCCGTAAGAAGTATCTCAAGGTCCTGGAGTGGCCTAGCCAGTCTCCAGACCTGAACCCAATAGAAAATCTTTGGAGGGAGCTGAAAGTCCGTATTGCCCAGCGACAGCCCCGAAACCTGAAGGATCTGGAGAAGGTCTGTATGGAGGAGTGGGCCAAAATCCCTGCTGCAGTGTGTGCAAACCTGGTCAAGAACTACAGGAAACGTATGATCTCTGTAATTGCAAACAAACGATTCTGTACCAAATATTAAGTTCTGCTTTTCTGATGTATCAAATACTTATGTCATGCAATAAAATGCAAATGAATTACTTAAAAATCATACAATGTGATTTTCGGGATTTTTGTTTTAGATTCCGTCTCTCACAGTTGAAGTGTACCTATGATAAAAATTACAGACCTCTACATGCTTTTTAAGTAGGAAAATCTGCAAAATCGGCAGTGTATCAAATACTTGTTCTCCCCACTGTATATATTACTTGAGTTAAAGTCTAAAAGTATTTGGTTTTAAGTATACTTAAGTATCAAAAGTAAATATAATTGCTAAAATATACTTAAGTATCAAAAGTAAAAGTATAAACCATTTCAAATTCCAACACTCAGACATAATTTACAAACGAAGCGTTTGTGTTCAGTGAGGCCACCAGATCAGAGACAGTAGGGATGACCAGGGATGTTCTCTTGATAAGTGTGTGAATTGGACAATTTTCCTGTCAAAATGTAACAAGTACTTTTGGGTGTCAGGGAACATTTATGGAGTAAAAATATATATTTTTTTTAGGAATGTAGTGAAGTAAAAGTATGCAAAAATATAAATAGTAAAGTAAAGTACAGATACCCCAAAAATCGAATTAAGTAGTACTTTAAAGTATTTAAACCACTGTATACGGTATAGGGTGCCATTTGGGATGCAGCCTAACTCTTCTCACCAGTCCATCCCTAGGTCTGATGTTGGTGATATGGACCTCCTCCAGACAGGCCATCTGACTCTTCTGGGGGTCAGAGGTCGTCCTCATCGTCTGCTCACTGATCACGTTCAGAGCCACAGACTGGAATGGAACATATAACTGAATACACTCAGCTACGTTGTCTCAGAACACCAATATACACTGAACAAAAATATCAACGCAACATGTAAAGTGTTGGTCCCATATTTTCTAAGCTGAAATAAAATATCCCAGAAATGTTCCATACGCACAAAAAGCTTATTTCTCTAAAATATTGTACACAAATGTATTTACATCCCTGTTAGTGAGCATTTCTCCTTTGCCAAGATAATCCATCCACCTGACAGGTGTGGCATACAGGTGCACGTTGTGCTGGGGACAATAAATGGCTACTCTAAAATGTGCAGTTTTTTCACACAACACAATGCCACTAATGTCTCAAGTTGAGGGAGCATGCAATTGGTATGCTGACTGCAGGAATGTCCACCAGAGCTGTTGGCAGAGAATTGATTATTCATTTCTGTACCATAAGCCGCCTCCAACATCGTTTTAGAGAATTTGGCAGTACGTCCAACTGGCCTCACAACCGCAGACCATGTGTATGGAGTTGTGTGGGTGAGCGATTTGAGTGCCCCACTGTGGCGGTGGGGTTATGGCATAGGCAGGCATAAGCTACAGACAACAAACGCAATTGCATTTTATCGATTGACAATTTGAATATACAAAAATACCCCAACGAGATCCTGAGGCCCATTGTGAGGCCCATTGTGAGGCCCATTGTGAGGCCCATTGTGAGGCCCATTGTGAGGCCCATTGTGAGGCCCATTGTGAGGCCCATTGTGAGGCCCATTGTGAGGCCCATTGTGAGGCCCATTTTTTTTTAAAGGTATCTGTAACCCTAAGATGCATATCTGTATTCCCAGTCATGTGATATCCATAGATTAGGACCTAATGAATTTATTTCAATTGACTTTTTTCCTCATACATGTCTGTAACTCAGTAAAATCTTAGAAATTGTTGCACGTTGCATTTTATATTTTTGTTCAGTATACTGAACTTTGGGGAAATAACCATCGTCATTGTAATCTCATTAACAAGACAATGCCTCGCAATGTATGCACAATTAGCCTAGGGACGAGGTTATGGTTGTTGTAAAGAGCTATTCTGGTGTGTTGGATCTCTGGTGTGTGATCATGCATGATGGAGTTAACTTCAGGTGAGGGGAGGGAAAGACTGCAGTCACACGTTAGTGCTAATGACTGGATTGTGCCTGGAGTGCCTGGATACAGCCCTTACTCATGGTATATTGGCCATATACCACCCAGGTGCCTTATTGCTATTATAAACTGGTTACCAACGTAATTAGAGAAGTAAAAATAAATATTTTGTCATTCCCGTGGTTTATGGTCTGATATACCACGGCTGTCAGCCAATCAGCACTCAGGGCTCGAATCACCCAGTTTATAATTAAGTGATAATGCCAGAGAAGCCTGTGTTTGGAGGTTGGAAGGAATGGATGTGGGGGACGGAAGATGGCGGAAACTGAGGTTTTGTTTGAAACTGCTAGTGAGTCGAGTGAAGCTAATAGACCAGAAAGTGAGAATGAGTGGGTTACAGTGGCAAACAAAAAGGGAAACGAGAAGTAAAGCTATGTTGGAAAATAGGAAACCACAAGAATCGATTTTTGGTCGGAGTCAGGGTTTTGGATCAATGGTACTTGGGAAATCAGTTTATTGTCTCCAGGAAAATGTGGAATGTGTTGGAAGAAAGTGTGGAGTCAGTGAGAGTTACAAGAAGTGGTCTTATTTAGATTGTTTGTGTGTCTGCGGAGCAGAAGAAGCGTGTGTTAAGACTCACTTCATCCATGCTACTGTTCTTTGATGAAGGATCTCTCCCTTCTCATACAGTGGTTGCTCCACTAAAAGTTTTGCGATTATGCTGCGGGACTTAGAGGTAATTTGTGGTTTAGTACGGTACCCTGCGTCACAACGTCATTGCACCAGACCAGCACAAGGGGGAGTTAGAGCACTGATTATGCTTTTGGGTCCCAAGGTGCTACTGTGTTTCTGTAGTACTGTAGCCGGTGACATTGTACAGCGCCTGAGTGGCGTAGCGGTCTAAGACACTGAATCGCAGTGCAAGCTGCATTGCTACTGATGCTGGTTCAATACCCATGCTGGCCTCGACTGGGAGACCCATGAGATGACTGTAGGTTTTGGTTTCTCTCCCTCTAAAAACAATAAACAATTCTAAATAACAAACTGGCTTTATTTACAAATTAGTAACAATGTCAATGTGTTCAAGAATGTCCTTTTTCTCGCTCATTTTACGTTATTTGAAAACGAAATCATCTCCAAAATATTGTTATTTAAAAAAAAAAGTGATTAATATTATTATTAATTTAGAATGATATAAAAGCCCCTTGGATATTCTCCCAGATATATTATTAACCCTGTTATTAGCAGGACAATATATATTGGTCATATTGGTCATGACTCCCGAGAGGTGCAGAATGGGACTGCCTTGCAGTTCTCCAGCTGTATCCACTGAAATAGTGATGGGCGCGCGAGGTTCAAAGCACGAGGGCAGGGGGCACGGGATGGGCCGCAGAGCCGCGCACAGAAGACAGACCTATTCCATAGGGAAGGAAGGAAGGAGGATGAAGTGGGAGGGGGGGTGGACCCTCACCCCTCCCCACTGGGTTGCACAGAGCAACACTTTAAGGGACATTGCACTAATAATGGCGCTGACTAGGGAACCGTTCCCGCTGGTCTTAGTGCCTGTCTGCACGTAGATATGAATTCGGAGGCCAGATATTATTAAATATTAAAGCATTAGACCTCTCACTAAAGATGTCAGTCAAAAGTAAGACTTAAATCCGAACTGGATTTAACGAAAAGTGACGTGAAAAGCACACATACAGTGGGGAGAACAAGTATTTGATACACTGACAATTTTGCAGGTTTTCCTACTTACAAAGCATGTAGAGGTCTGTAATTTTTATCATAGGTACACTTCAACTGTGAGAGAAGGAATCTAAAACAAAAATCCAGAAAATCACATTGTATGATTTTTAAGTAATTAATTTGCATTTTATTGCATGACATAAGTATTTGATACATCAGAAAAGCAGAACTGAATATTTGGTACAGAAACCTTAGTTTGCAATTACAGAGATCATACGTTTCCTGTAGTTCTTGACCAGGTTTGCACACACTGCAGCAGGGATTTTGGCCCACTCCTCCATACAGACCTTCTCCAGATCCTTCAGGTTTCGGGGCTGTCGCTGGGCAATACGGACTTTCGGCTCCCTCCAAAGATTTTCTATTGGGTTCAGGTCTGGAGACTGGCTAGGCCACTCCAGGACCTTGAGATGCTTCTTACGGAGCCACTCCTTAGTTGCCCTGGCTGTGTGTTTCGGGTCGTTGTCATGCTGGAAGACCCAGCCACGACCCATCTTCAATGCTCTTACTGAGGGAAGGAGGTTGTTGGTCAAGATCTCGCGATACATGGCCCCATCCATCCTCCCCTCAATACGGTGCAGTCGTCCTGTCCCCTTTGCAGAAAAGCATCCCCAAAGAATGATGTTTCCACCTCCATGCTTCACGGTTGGGATGGTGTTCTTGGGGTTGTACTCATCCTTCTATTCCTCCAAACACGGCGAGTGGAGTTTAGAGCAAAAAGCTCTATTTTTGTCTCATCAGACCACATGACCTTCTCCCATTCCTCCTCTGGATCATCCAGATGGTCATTGGCAAACTTCAGACGGGCCTGGACATGCGCTGGCTTGAGCAGGGGGACCTTGCGTGCGCTGCAGGATTTTAATCCATGACGGCGTAGTGTGTTACTAATGGTTTTCTTTGAGACTGTGGTCCCAGCTCTCTTCAGGTCATTGACCAGGTCCTGCCGTGTAGTTCTGGGCTGATCCCTCACATTCCTCATGATCATTGATGCCCCACGAGGTGAGATCTTGCATGGAGCCCCAGACCGAGGGTGATTGACCGTCATCTTGAACTTCTTCCATTTTCTAATAATTGTGCCAACAGTTGTTGCCTTCTCACCAAGCTGCTTGGCTATTGTCCTGTAGCCCATCCCAGCCTTGTACAGGTCTACAATTTATCCCTGATGTCCTTACACAGCTCTCTGGTCTTGGCCATTGTGGAGAGGTTGGAGTCTGTTTGATTGAGTGTGTGGACAGGTGTCTTTTATACAGGTAACGAGTTCAAACAGATGCAGTTAATACAGGTAATGAGTAGAGAACAGGAGGGCTTCTTAAAGAAAAACTAACAGGTCTGTGAGAGCCGGAATTCTTACTGGTTGGTAGGTGATCAAATACTTATGTCATGCAATAAAATGCAAATTAATTACTTAAAAATCATACAATGTGATTTTCTGGATTTTTGTTTTAGATTCCGTCTCTCACAGTTGAAGTGTACCTATGATAAAAATGACAGACCTCTACATGCTTTGTAAGTAGGAAAACCTGCAAAATCGGCAGTGTATCAAATACTTGTTCTCCCCACTGTATGT